>NW_027175555.1:535000-577500 GCF_028021215.1 Eschrichtius robustus
ACTAACCCTAACCCTAACCCTAACCCATACGCTACGCCGTACACGAACCCGTACCCGAACCCGTACCCTAAGCCGTACCCTAACCCTAACCCTAACCCTAAGCTACCCTTGACTGCTTCTGCCTCCAATAGATTTCTTAAGCACTAGTGTTTTAAGGAACAGGTTAAAAAGAGAATCCTAATGTGATTTATTGATAATGGGTGTGTTCCTTATCTTCTCCTAGTGTCTAAACTCTTCTCCATGGCTGGACCCCCAAATAATATTCCTTGACGTGCTAAGGGGTATCTAGAGAGTGGGATAGGTTTAATAACTACCCTAACCCTAACGCATACCCTAACCCTAACCCCTACCCTAACTCTAACACGTACCCTAATCCTAACCCGTACCCTAAACCGAGCCCTAACCTTCAAACTAACCCTAACCCTAACCCATACCCTACGCCGTACACGAACCCGTACCCGAAACCATACCCTAAGCCGTACCCTAACCCTAACCCTAACCCTAAACCTAACCCTAACCCTAAGCTACCCTTGACTGCTTCTGCCTTCAATAGATTTCCTAAGCACTAGTGTTTTAAGGAACAGGTTAAAAAGAGAATCCTAATGTGATTTCTTGATAATGGGTGTGTTCCTTATCTTCTCCTAGTGTCTAAACTCTTCTCCATGGCTGGACACCCAAATAATATTCCTTGACGTGCTAAGGGGTATCTAGAGAGTGGGATAGGTTTAATAACTACCCTAACCCTAACGCGTACCCTAACCCTAACACGTACCCTAATCCTAACCCGTACCCTAAACCGAGCCCTAACCCTCAAACTAACCCTAACCCTAACCCTAACCCATACCCTACGCCGTACCCGAACCCGTACCCGAACCCATACTCTAAGCCGTACCCTAAAGCTAACCCTAACCCTAACCCTAACCCTAACCCTAAGCTACCCTTGACTGCTTCTGCCTCCAATAGATTTCCTAAGCACTAGTGTTTTAAGGAAGAGGTTAAAAAGAGAATCCTAATGTGATTTCTTGATAATGGGTGTGTTCCTTATCTTCTCCTAGTGTCTAAACTCTTCTCCATGGCTGGACCCCCAAATAATATTCCTTGACGTGCTAAGGGTTATCTAGAGAGTGGGATAGGTTTAATAACTACCCTAACCCTAACGCGTACCCTAACCCTAACCTCTACCCTAACCCTAAGACGTACCCTAATCCTAACCCGTAACCTAAACCGAGCCCTAACCCTCAAACTAACCCTAACCCTAACCCTAACCCATACCCTACGCCATACCCGAACCCGTACCCGAACCCGTACACTAAGCCGTACCTAACCCTAACCATAACCCTAACCCTAAACCTAACCCTAACCCTAACCCTAAGCTACCCTTGACTGCTTCTGCCTCCAATAGATTTCCTAAGCACTAGTATATTAAGGAACAGGTTAAAAAGAGAATCCTAATGTGATTTCAGGATAATGGGTGTGTTCCTTATCTTCTCCTACTGTCTAAACTCTTCTCCATGGCTGGACCCCCAAATAATATTCCTTGACGTGCTAAGGGGTATCTAGGGAGTGGGATAGGTTTAATAACTACCCTAACCCTAACGCGTACCCTAACCCTAACCCCTACCCTAACCCTAACACGAACCCTAATCCTAACCCGTACCCTAAACCGAGCCCTAACCTTCAAACTAACCCTAACCCTAACCCTAACCCATACGCTACGCCGTACACGAACCCGTACCCGAACCCGTACCCTAAGCCGTACCCTAACCCTAACCCTAACCCTAAGCTACCCTTGACTGCTTCTGCCTCCAATAGATTTCTTAAGCACTAGTGTTTTAAGGAACAGGTTAAAAAGAGAATCCTAATGTGATTTATTGATAATGGGTGTGTTCCTTATCTTCTCCTAGTGTCTAAACTCTTCTCCATTGCTGGACCCCCAAATAATATTCCTTGAAGTGCTAAGGGGTATCTAGAGAGTGGGATATGTTTAATAACTACCCTAACCCTAACGCGTACCCTAACCCTAACCCCTACCCTAACCCTAACACGTACCCTAATCCTAACACGTAACCTAAACCGAGCCCTAACCCTCAAACTAACCCTAACCCTAAACCTAACCCATACCCTACGCCGTACCCGAACCCGTACCCGAACCCGTACCCGAACCCGTACCCTAAGCCGTACCCTAACCCTAACCCTAACCCTAAGCTACCCTTGACTGCTTCTGCCTCCAATAGATTTCCTAAGCACTAGTGTTTTAAGGAACAGGTTAAAAAGAGAATCCTAATGTGATTTCTTGATAATGGGTGTGTTCCTTATCTTCTCCTAGTGTCTAAACTCTTCTCCATGGCTGGACCCCCAAATAATATTCCTTGACGTGCTAAGGGGTATCTAGAGAGTGGGATAGGTTTAATAACTACCCTAAACCTAACGCGTACCCTAACCCTAACCCCTACCCTAACACTAACACGTACCCTAATCCTAACCCGTACCCTAAACCGAGCCCTAACCTTCAAACTAACCCTAACCCTAACCCATACCCTACGCCGTACACGAACCCGTACCCGAAACCGTACCCTAAGCCGTACCCTAACCCTAACCCTAACCCTAAACCTAACCCTAACCCTAAGCTACCCTTGACTGCTTCTGCCTCCAATAGATTTCCTAAGCACTAGTGTTTTAAGGAACAGGTTAAAAAGAGAATCCTAATGTGATTTCTTGATAATGGGTGTGTTCCTTATCTTCTCCTAGTGTCTAAACTCTTCTCCATGGCTGGACACCCAAATAATATTCCTTGACGTGCTAAGGGGTATCTAGAGAGTGGGATAGGTTTAATAACTACCCTAACCCTAACGCGTACCCTAACCCTAACACGTACCCTAATCCTAACCCGTACCCTAAACCGAGCCCTAACCCTCAAACTAACCCTAACCCTAACCCTAACCCATACCCTACGCCGTACCCGAACCCGTACCCGAACCCGTACCCTAAGCCGTACCCTAAAGCTAACCCTAACCCTAACCCTAACCCTAACCCTAAGCTACCCTTGACTGCTTCTGCCTCCAATAGATTTCCTAAGCACTAGTGTTTTAAGGAACAGGTTAAAAAGAGAATCCTAATGTGATTTCTTGATAATGGGTGTGTTCCTTAACTTCTCCTAGTGTCTAAACTCTTCTCCATGGCTGGACCCCCAAATAATATTCCTTGACGTGCTAAGGGTTATCTAGAGAGTGGGATAGGTTTAATAACTACCCTAACCCTAACGCGTACCCTAACCCTAACCTCTACCCTAACCCTAACACGTACCCTAATCCTAACCCGTAACCTAAACCGAGCCCTAACCCTCAAACTAACCCTAACCCTAACCCTAACCCATACCCTACGCCATACCCGAACCCGTACCCGAACCCGTACACTAAGCCGTACCTAACCCTAACCATAACCCTAACCCTAAACCTAACCCTAACCCTAACCCTAAGCTACCCTTGACTGCTTCTGCCTCCAATAGATTTCCTAAGTACTAGTGTATTAAGGAACAGGTTAAAAAGAGAATCCTAATGTGATTTCAGGATAATGGGTGTGTTCCTTATCTTCTCCTACTGTCTAAACTCTTCTCCATGGCTGGACCCCCAAATAATATTCCTTGACGTGCTAAGGGGTATCTAGGGAGTGGGATAGGTTTAATAACTACCCTAACCCTAACGCGTACCCTAACCCTAACCCCTACCCTAACCCTAACACGAACCCTAATCCTAACCCGTACCCTAAACCGAGCCCTAACCTTCAAACTAACCCTAACCCTAACCCTAACCCATACGCTACGCCGTACACGAACCCGTACCCGAACCCGTACCCTAAGCCGTACCCTAACCCTAACCCTAACCCTAAGCTACCCTTGACTGCTTCTGCCTCCAATAGATTTCTTAAGCACTAGTGTTTTAAGGAACAGGTTAAAAAGAGAATCCTAATGTGATTTATTGATAATGGGTGTGTTCCTTATCTTCTCCTAGTGTCTAAACTCTTCTCCATGGCTGGACCCCCAAATAATATTCCTTGACGTGCTAAGGGGTATCTAGAGAGTGGGATAGGTTTAATAACTACCCTAACCCTAACGCATACCCTAACCCTAACCCCTACCCTAACTCTAACACGTACCCTAATCCTAACCCGTACCCTAAACCGAGCCCTAACCTTCAAACTAACCCTAACCCTAACCCATACCCTACGCCGTACACGAACCCGTACCCGAAACCATACCCTAAGCCGTACCCTAACCCTAACCCTAACCCTAAACCTAACCCTAACCCTAAGCTACCCTTGACTGCTTCTGCCTTCAATAGATTTCCTAAGCACTAGTGTTTTAAGGAACAGGTTAAAAAGAGAATCCTAATGTGATTTCTTGATAATGGGTGTGTTCCTTATCTTCTCCTAGTGTCTAAACTCTTCTCCATGGCTGGACACCCAAATAATATTCCTTGACGTGCTAAGGGGTATCTAGAGAGTGGGATAGGTTTAATAACTACCCTAACCCTAACGCGTACCCTAACCCTAACACGTACCCTAATCCTAACCCGTACCCTAAACCGAGCCCTAACCCTCAAACTAACCCTAACCCTAACCCTAACCCATACCCTACGCCGTACCCGAACCCGTACCCGAACCCATACTCTAAGCCGTACCCTAAAGCTAACCCTAACCCTAACCCTAACCCTAACCCTAAGCTACCCTTGACTGCTTCTGCCTCCAATAGATTTCCTAAGCACTAGTGTTTTAAGGAAGAGGTTAAAAAGAGAATCCTAATGTGATTTCTTGATAATGGGTGTGTTCCTTATCTTCTCCTAGTGTCTAAACTCTTCTCCATGGCTGGACCCCCAAATAATATTCCTTGACGTGCTAAGGGTTATCTAGAGAGTGGGATAGGTTTAATAACTACCCTAACCCTAACGCGTACCCTAACCCTAACCTCTACCCTAACCCTAAGACGTACCCTAATCCTAACCCGTAACCTAAACCGAGCCCTAACCCTCAAACTAACCCTAACCCTAACCCTAACCCATACCCTACGCCATACCCGAACCCGTACCCGAACCCGTACACTAAGCCGTACCTAACCCTAACCATAACCCTAACCCTAAACCTAACCCTAACCCTAACCCTAAGCTACCCTTGACTGCTTCTGCCTCCAATAGATTTCCTAAGCACTAGTATATTAAGGAACAGGTTAAAAAGAGAATCCTAATGTGATTTCAGGATAATGGGTGTGTTCCTTATCTTCTCCTACTGTCTAAACTCTTCTCCATGGCTGGACCCCCAAATAATATTCCTTGACGTGCTAAGGGGTATCTAGGGAGTGGGATAGGTTTAATAACTACCCTAACCCTAACGCGTACCCTAACCCTAACCCCTACCCTAACCCTAACACGAACCCTAATCCTAACCCGTACCCTAAACCGAGCCCTAACCTTCAAACTAACCCTAACCCTAACCCTAACCCATACGCTACGCCGTACACGAACCCGTACCCGAACCCGTACCCTAAGCCGTACCCTAACCCTAACCCTAACCCTAAGCTACCCTTGACTGCTTCTGCCTCCAATAGATTTCTTAAGCACTAGTGTTTTAAGGAACAGGTTAAAAAGAGAATCCTAATGTGATTTATTGATAATGGGTGTGTTCCTTATCTTCTCCTAGTGTCTAAACTCTTCTCCATTGCTGGACCCCCAAATAATATTCCTTGAAGTGCTAAGGGGTATCTAGAGAGTGGGATATGTTTAATAACTACCCTAACCCTAACGCGTACCCTAACCCTAACCCCTACCCTAACCCTAACACGTACCCTAATCCTAACACGTAACCTAAACCGAGCCCTAACCCTCAAACTAACCCTAACCCTAAACCTAACCCATACCCTACGCCGTACCCGAACCCGTACCCGAACCCGTACCCGAACCCGTACCCTAAGCCGTACCCTAACCCTAACCCTAACCCTAAGCTACCCTTGACTGCTTCTGCCTCCAATAGATTTCCTAAGCACTAGTGTTTTAAGGAACAGGTTAAAAAGAGAATCCTAATGTGATTTCTTGATAATGGGTGTGTTCCTTATCTTCTCCTAGTGTCTAAACTCTTCTCCATGGCTGGACACACAAATAATATTCCTTGACGTGCTAAGGGGTATCTAGAGTGTGGGATAGGTTTAATAACTACCCTAACTCTAACGCGTACCCTAACCCTAACCCCTACCCTAACCCTAACACGTACCCTAATCCTAACCCGTACCCTAAACCGAGCCCTAACCTTCAAACTAACCCTAACCCTAACCCATACCCTACGCCGTACACGAACCCGTACCCGAAACCGTACCCTAAGCCGTACCCTAACCCTAAACCTAACCCTAAACCTAACCCTAACCTTAAGCTACCCTTGACTGCTTCTGCCTCCAATAGATTTCCTAAGCACTAGTGTTTTAAGGAACAGGTTAAAAAGAGAATCCTAATGTGATTTCTTGATAATGGGTGTGTTCCTTATCTTCTCCTAGTGTCTAAACTCTTCTCCATGGCTGGACACCCAAATAATATTCCTTGACGTGCTAAGGGGTATCTAGAGAGTGGGATAGGTTTAATAACTACCCTAACCCTAACGCGTACCCTAACCCTAACACGTACCCTAATCCTAACCCGTACCCTAAACCGAGCCCTAACCCTCAAACTAACCCTAACCCTAACCCTAACCCATACCCTACGCCGTACCCTAACCCGTACCCGAACCCGTACCCTAAGCCGTACCCTAAAGCTAACCCTAACCCTAACCCTAACCCTAACCCTAAGCTACCCTTGACTGCTTCTGCCTCCAATAGATTTCCTAAGCACTAGTGTTTTAAGGAACAGGTTAAAAAGAGAATCCTAATGTGATTTCTTGATAATGGGTGTGTTCCTTATCTTCTCCTAGTGTCTAAACTCTTCTCCATGGCTGGACCCCCAAATAATATTCCTTGACGTGCTAAGGGTTATCTAGAGAGTGGGATAGGTTTAATAACTACCCTAACCCTAACGCGTACCCTAACCCTAACCTCTACCCTAACCCTAACACGTACACTAATCCTAACCCGTAACCTAAACCGAGCCCTAACCCTCAAACTAACCCTAAACCTAACCCTAACCCATACCCTACGCCATACCCGAACCCGTACCCGAACCCGTACACTAAGCCGTACCTAACCCTAACCATAACCCTAACCGTAAACCTAACCCTAACCCTAACCCTAAGCTACCCTTGACTGCTTCTGCCTCCAATAGATTTCCTAAGCACTAGTGTATTAAGGAACAGGTTAAAAAGAGAATCCTAATGTGATTTCAGGATAATGGGTGTGTTCCTTATCTTCTCCTACTGTCTAAACTCTTCTCCATGGCTGGACCCCCAAATAATATTCCTTGACGTGCTAAGGGGTATCTAGGGAGTGGGATAGGTTTAATAACTACCCTAACCCTAACGCGTACCCTAACCCTAACCCCTACCCTAACCCTAACACGAACCCTAATCCTAACCCGTACCCTTAACCGAGCCCTAACCTTCAAACTAACCCTAACCCTAACCCTAACCCATACGCTACGCCGTACACGAACCCGTACCCGAACCCGTACCCTAAGCCGTACCCTAACCCTAACCCTAACCCTAAGCTACCCTTGACTGCTTCTGCCTCCAATAGATTTCTTAAGCACTAGTGTTTTAAGGAACAGGTTAAAAAGAGAATCCTAATGTGATTTATTGATAATGGGTGTGTTCCTTATCTTCTCCTAGTGTCTAAACTCTTCTCCATTGCTGGACCCCCAAATAATATTCCTTGAAGTGCTAAGGGGTATCTAGAGAGTGGGATATGTTTAATAACTACCCTAACCCTAACGCGTACCCTAACCCTAACCCCTACCCTAACCCTAACACGTACCCTAATCCTAACACGTAACCTAAACCGAGCCCTAACCCTCAAACTAACCCTAACCCTAAACCTAACCCATACCCTACGCCGTACCCGAACCCGTACCCGAACCCGTACCCGAACCCGTACCCTAAGCCGTACCCTAACCCTAACCCTAACCCTAAGCTACCCTTGACTGCTTCTGCCTCCAATAGATTTCCTAAGCACTAGTGTTTTAAGGAACAGGTTAAAAAGAGAATCCTAATGTGATTTCAGGATAATGGGTGTGTTCCTTATCTTCTCCTAGTGTCTAAACTCTTCTCCATGGCTGGACCCCCAAATAATATTCCTTAACGTGCTAAGGGGTATCTAGAGAGTGGGATAGGTTTAATAACTACCCTAACCCTAACGCGTACCCTATCCCTAACCCCTACCCTAACCCTAACACGTACCCTAATCCTAACCCGTAACATAAACCGAGCCCTAACCCTCAAACTAACCCTAACCCTAAACCTAACCCATACCCTACGCCGTACCCGAACCCGTACCCGAACCCGTACCCGAACCCGTACCCTAAGCCGTACCCTAACCCTAACCCTAACCCTAAGCTACCCTTGACTGCTTCTGCCTCCAATAGATTTCCTAAGCACTAGTGTTTTAAGGAACAGGTTAAAAAGAGAATCCTAATGTGATTTCTTGATAATGGGTGTGTTCCTTATCTTCTCCTAGTGTCTAAACTCTTCTCCATGGCTGGACCCCCAAATAATATTCCTTGACGTGCTAAGGGGTATCTAGAGAGTGGGATAGGTTTAATAACTACCCTAACCCTAACGCGTACCCTAACCCTAACCCCTACCCTAACCCTAACACGTACCCTAATCCTAACCCGTACCCTAAACCGAGCCCTAACCTTCAAACTAACCCTAACCCTAACCCATACCCTACGCCGTACACGAACCCGTACCCGAAACCGTACCCTAAGCCGTACCCTAACCCTAACCCTAACCCTAAACGTAACCCTAACCCTAAGCTACCCTTGACTGCTTCTGCCTCCAATAGATTTCCTAAGCACTAGTGTTTTAAGGAACAGGTTAAAAAGAGAATCCTAATGTGATTTCTTGATAATGGGTGTGTTCCTTATCTTCTCCTAGTGTCTAAACTCTTCTCCATGGCTGGACACCCAAATAATATTCCTTGACGTGCTAAGGGGTATCTAGAGAGTGGGATAGGTTTAATAACTACCCTAACCCTAACGCGTACCCTAACCCTAACACGTACCCTAATCCTAACCCGTATCCTAAACCGAGCCCTAACCCTCAAACTAACCCTAACCCTAACCCTAACCCATACCCTACGCCGTACCCGAACCCGTACCCGAACCCGTACCCTAAGCCGTACCCTAAAGCTAACCCTAACCCTAACCCTAACCCTAACCCTAAGCTACCCTTGATTGCTTCTGCCTCCAATAGATTTCCTAAGCACTAGTGTTTTAAGGAACAGGTTAAAAAGAGAATCCTAATGTGATTTCTTGATAATGGGTGTGTTCCTCATCTTCTCCTACTGTCTAAATTCTTCTCCATGGCTGGAACCCCAAATAATATTCCTTGACTTGCTAAGGGGTATCTAGGGAGTGGGATAGGTTTAATAACTACCCTAACCCTAATGCGTACCCTAACCCTAACCCCTACCCTAACACTAACACGAACCCTAAACCGAGCCCTAACCTTCAAACTAACCCTAACCCTAACCCTAACCCATACCCTACGCCATACACGAACCCGTACCCGAACCCGTACCCTAACCCGTACCCTAACCCTAACCCTAACCCTAACCCTAACCCTAAGCTACCCTTGACTGCTTCTGCCTCCAATAGATTTCCTAAGCACTAGTGTTTTAAGGAACAGGTTAAAAAGAGAATCCTAATGTGATTTCTTGATAATGGGTGTGTTCCTTATCTTCTCCTAGTGTCTAAACTCTTCTCCATGGCTGGACACCCAAATAATATTCCTTGACGTGCTAAGGGGTATCTAGAGAGTGGGATAGGTTTAATAACTACCCTAACCCTAACGCGTACCCTAACCCTAACACGTACCCTAATCCTAACCCGTATCCTAAACCGAGCCCTAACCCTCAAACTAACCCTAACCCTAACCCTAACCCATACCCTACGCCGTACCCGAACCCGTACCCGAACCCGTACCCTAAGCCGTACCCTAAAGCTAACCCTAACCCTAACCCTAACCCTAACCCTAAGCTACCCTTGACTGCTTCTGCCTCCAATAGATTTCCTAAGCACTAGTGTTTTAAGGAACAGGTTAAAAAGAGAATCCTAATGTGATTTCTTGATAATGGGTGTGTTCCTCATCTTCTCCTACTGTCTAAATTCTTCTCCATGGCTGGAACCCCAAATAATATTCCTTGACTTGCTAAGGGGTATCTAGGGAGTGGGATAGGTTTAATAACTACCCTAACCCTAATGCGTACCCTAACCCTAACCCCTACCCTAACCCTAACACGAACCCTAATCCTAACCCGTACCCTAAACCGAGCCCTAACCTTCAAACTAACCCTAACCCTAACCCTAACCCATACCCTACGCCATACACGAACCCGTACCCGAACCCGTACCCTAACCCGTACCCTAACCCTAACCCTAACCCTAACCCTAACCCTAAGCTACCCTTGACTGCTTCTGCCTCCAATAGATTTCCTAAGCACTAGTGTTTTAAGGAACAGGTTAAAAAGAGAATCCTAATGTGATTTCTTGATAATGGGTGTGTTCCTTATCTTCTCCTAGTGTCTAAACTCTTCTCCATGGCTGGACACCCAAATAATATTCCTTGACGTGCTAAGGGGTATCTAGAGAGTGGGATAGGTTTAATAACTACCCTAACCCTAACGCGTACCCTAACCCTAACACGTACCCTAATCCTAACCCGTATCGTAAACCGAGCCCTAACCCTCAAACTAACCCTAACCCTAACCCTAACCCATACCCTACGCCGTACCCGAACCCGTACCCGAACCCGTACCCTAAGCCGTACCCTAAAGCTAACCCTAACCCTAACCCTAACCCTAACCCTAAGCTACCCTTGACTGCTTCTGCCTCCAATAGATTTCCTAAGCACTAGTGTTTTAAGGAACAGGTTAAAAAGAGAATCCTAATGTGATTTCTTGATAATGGGTGTGTTCCTCATCTTCTCCTACTGTCTAAATTCTTCTCCATGGCTGGAACCCCAAATAATATTCCTTGACTTGCTAAGGGGTATCTAGGGAGTGGGATAGGTTTAATAACTACCCTAACCCTAATGCGTACCCTAACCCTAACCCCTACCCTAACCCTAACACGAACCCTAATCCTAACCCGTACCCTATACCGAGCCCTAACCTTCAAACTAACCCTAACCCTAACCCTAACCCATACCCTACGCCATACACGAACCCGTACCCGAACCCGTACCCTAACCCGTACCCTAACCCTAACCCTAACCCTAACCCTAACCCTAAGCTACCCTTGACTGCTTCTGCCTCCAATAGATTTCCTAAGCACTAGTGTTTTAAGGAACAGGTTAAAAAGAGAATCCTAATGTGATTTCTTGATAATGGGTGTGTTCCTTATCTTCTCCTAGTGTCTAAACTCTTCTCCATGGCTGGACACCCAAATAATATTCCTTGACGTGCTAAGGGGTATCTAGAGAGTGGGATAGGTTTAATAACTACCCTAACCCTAACGCGTACCCTAACCCTAACCCCTACCCTAACCCTAACACGTACCCTAATCCTAACCCGTACCCTACACCGAGCCCTAACCCTCAAACTAACCCTAACCCTAACCCTAACCCATATCGTACGCCATACCCAAACCCGTACCCGAAACCGTACCCGAACCCGTACCCTAATCCGTACCCTAACCCAAACCCTAACCCTAAGCTACCCTTGACTGCTTCTGCCTCCAATAGATTTCCTAAGCACTAGTGTTTTAAGGAACAGGTTAAAAAGAGAATCCTAATGTGATTTCTTGATAATGGGTGTGTTCCTTATCTTCTCCTAGTGTCTAAACTCTTCTCCATGGCTGGACCCCCAAATAATATTCCTTGACGTGCTAAGGGGTATCTAAAGAGTGGGATAGGTTTAATAACTACCCTAACCCTAACGCGTACCCTAACCCTAACCCCTACCCTAACCCTAACACGTACCCTAACCCTAAGCCGTACCCTAACCCAAACCCTAACCCTAAGCTACCCTTGACTGCTTCTGCCTCCAATAGATTTCCTAAGCACTAGTGTTTTAAGGAACAGGTTAAAAAGAGAATCCTAATGTGACTTATTGATAATGGGTGTGTTCCTTATCTTCTCCTAGTGTCTAAACTCTTCTCCATGGCTGGACCCCCAAATAATATTCCTTGACGTGCTAAGGGGTATCTAGAGCGTGGGATAGGTTTAATAACTACCCTAACCCTAACGCGTATCCTAACCCTAACCCCTACCCTAACCCTAACACGTACCCTAATCCTAACCCGTAACCTAAACCGAGCCCTAACCCTCAAACTAACCCTAACCCTAAACCTAACCCATACCCTATGCCGTACCCGAACCCGTACCCGAACCCGTACCCGAACCCGTACCCTAAGCCGTACCCTAACCCTAACCCTAACCCTAAGCTACCCTTGACTGCTTCTGACTCCAATAGATTTCCTAAGCACTAGTGTTTTAAGGAACAGGTAAAAAAGAGAATCCTAATGTGATTTCTTGATAATGGGTGTGTTCCTTATCTTCTCCTAGTGTCTAAACTCTTCTCCATGGCTGGACCCCCAAATAATATTCCTTGACGTGCTAAGGGGTATCTAGAGAGTGGGATAGGTTTAATAACTACCCTAACCCTAACGCGTACCCTAACCCTAACCCCTACCCTAACCCTAACACGAACCCTAATCCTAACCCGTACCCTAAACCGAGCCCTAAACTTCAAACTAACCCTAACCCTAACCCAAACCCATACCCTACGCCGAACACGAACCCGTACCCGAACCCGTACCCTAAGCCGTGTCCTAACCCTAGCCCTAACCCTAACCCTAACCCTAAGCTACCCTTTACTGCTTCTGCCTCCAATAGATTTCCTAAGCACTAGTGTTTTAAGGAACAGGTTAAAAAGAGAATCCTAATGTGATTTCTTGATAATGGGTGTGTTCTTTATCTTCTCCTAGTGTCTAAACTCTTCTCCATGGCTGGACCCCCAAAAAATATTCCTTGACGTGCTAAGGGGTATCTAGAGAGTGGGATAGGTTTAATAACTACCCTAACCCTAACGCGTACCCTAACCCTAACCCCTACCCTAACCCTAACACGTACCCTAATCCTAACCCGTACCCTAAACCGAGCCCTAACCTTCAAACTAACCCTAACCCTAACCCATACCCTACGCCGTACACGAACCCGTACCCGAAACCGTACCCTAAGCCGTACCCTAACCCTAAACCTAACCCTAAACCTAACCCTAACCTTAAGCTACCCTTGACTGCTTCTGCCTCCAATAGATTTCCTAAGCACTAGTGTTTTAAGGAACAGGTTAAAAAGAGAATCCTAATGTGATTTCTTGATAATGGGTGTGTTCCTTATCTTCTCCTAGTGTCTAAACTCTTCTCCATGGCTGGACACCCAAATAATATTCCTTGACGTGCTAAGGGGTATCTAGAGAGTGGGATAGGTTTAATAACTACCCTAACCCTAACGCGTACCCTAACCCTAACACGTACCCTAATCCTAACCCGTACCCTAAACCGAGCCCTAACCCTCAAACTAACCCTAACCCTAACCCTAACCCATACCCTACGCCGTACCCTAACCCGTACCCGAACCCGTACCCTAAGCCGTACCCTAAAGCTAACCCTAACCCTAACCCTAACCCTAACCCTAAGCTACCCTTGACTGCTTCTGCCTCCAATAGATTTCCTAAGCACTAGTGTTTTAAGGAACAGGTTAAAAAGAGAATCCTAATGTGATTTCTTGATAATGGGTGTGTTCCTTATCTTCTCCTAGTGTCTAAACTCTTCTCCATGGCTGGACCCCCAAATAATATTCCTTGACGTGCTAAGGGTTATCTAGAGAGTGGGATAGGTTTAATAACTACCCTAACCCTAACGCGTACCCTAACCCTAACCTCTACCCTAACCCTAACACGTACCCTAATCCTAACCCGTAACCTAAACCGAGCCCTAACCCTCAAACTAACCCTAAACCTAACCCTAACCCATACCCTACGCCATACCCGAACCCGTACCCGAACCCGTACACTAAGCCGTACCTAACCCTAACCATAACCCTAAACCTAAACCTAACCCTAACCCTAACCCTAAGCTACCCTTGACTGCTTCTGCCTCCAATAGATTTCCTAAGCACTAGTGTATTAAGGAACAGGTTAAAAAGAGAATCCTAATGTGATTTCAGGATAATGGGTGTGTTCCTTATCTTCTCCTACTGTCTAAACTCTTCTCCATGGCTGGACCCCCAAATAATATTCCTTGACGTGCTAAGGGGTATCTAGGGAGTGGGATAGGTTTAATAACTACCCTAACCCTAACGCGTACCCTAACCCTAACCCCTACCCTAACCCTAACACGAACCCTAATCCTAACCCGTACCCTTAACCGAGCCCTAACCTTCAAACTAACCCTAACCCTAACCCTAACCCATACGCTACGCCGTACACGAACCCGTACCCGAACCCGTACCCTAAGCCGTACCCTAACCCTAACCCTAACCCTAAGCTACCCTTGACTGCTTCTGCCTCCAATAGATTTCTTAAGCACTAGTGTTTTAAGGAACAGGTTAAAAAGAGAATCCTAATGTGATTTATTGATAATGGGTGTGTTCCTTATCTTCTCCTAGTGTCTAAACTCTTCTCCATTGCTGGACCCCCAAATAATATTCCTTGAAGTGCTAAGGGGTATCTAGAGAGTGGGATATGTTTAATAACTACCCTAACCCTAACGCGTACCCTAACCCTAACCCCTACCCTAACCCTAACACGTACCCTAATCCTAACACGTAACCTAAACCGAGCCCTAACCCTCAAACTAACCCTAACCCTAAACCTAACCCATACCCTACGCCGTACCCGAACCCGTACCCGAACCCGTACCCGAACCCGTACCCTAAGCCGTACCCTAACCCTAACCCTAACCCTAAGCTACCCTTGACTGCTTCTGCCTCCAATAGATTTCCTAAGCACTAGTGTTTTAAGGAACAGGTTAAAAAGAGAATCCTAATGTGATTTCAGGATAATGGGTGTGTTCCTTATCTTCTCCTAGTGTCTAAACTCTTCTCCATGGCTGGACCCCCAAATAATATTCCTTAACGTGCTAAGGGGTATCTAGAGAGTGGGATAGGTTTAATAACTACCCTAACCCTAACGCGTACCCTATCCCTAACCCCTACCCTAACCCTAACACGTACCCTAATCCTAACCCGTAACATAAACCGAGCCCTAACCCTCAAACTAACCCTAACCCTAAACCTAACCCATACCCTACGCCGTACCCGAACCCGTACCCGAACCCGTACCCGAACCCGTACCCTAAGCCGTACCCTAACCCTAACCCTAACCCTAAGCTACCCTTGACTGCTTCTGCCTCCAATAGATTTCCTAAGCACTAGTGTTTTAAGGAACAGGTTAAAAAGAGAATCCTAATGTGATTTCTTGATAATGGGTGTGTTCCTTATCTTCTCCTAGTGTCTAAACTCTTCTCCATGGCTGGACCCCCAAATAATATTCCTTGACGTGCTAAGGGGTATCTAGAGAGTGGGATAGGTTTAATAACTACCCTAACCCTAACGCGTACCCTAACCCTAACCCCTACCCTAACCCTAACACGTACCCTAATCCTAACCCGTACCCTAAACCGAGCCCTAACCTTCAAACTAACCCTAACCCTAACCCATACCCTACGCCGTACACGAACCCGTACCCGAAACCGTACCCTAAGCCGTACCCTAACCCTAACCCTAACCCTAAACGTAACCCTAACCCTAAGCTACCCTTGACTGCTTCTGCCTCCAATAGATTTCCTAAGCACTAGTGTTTTAAGGAACAGGTTAAAAAGAGAATCCTAATGTGATTTCTTGATAATGGGTGTGTTCCTTATCTTCTCCTAGTGTCTAAACTCTTCTCCATGGCTGGACACCCAAATAATATTCCTTGACGTGCTAAGGGGTATCTAGAGAGTGGGATAGGTTTAATAACTACCCTAACCCTAACGCGTACCCTAACCCTAACACGTACCCTAATCCTAACCCGTATCCTAAACCGAGACCTAACCCTCAAACTAACCCTAACCCTAACCCTAACCCATACCCTACGCCGTACCCGAACCCGTACCCGAACCCGTACCCTAAGCCGTACCCTAAAGCTAACCCTAACCCTAACCCTAACCCTAACCCTAAGCTACCCTTGATTGCTTCTGCCTCCAATAGATTTCCTAAGCACTAGTGTTTTAAGGAACAGGTTAAAAAGAGAATCCTAATGTGATTTCTTGATAATGGGTGTGTTCCTCATCTTCTCCTACTGTCTAAATTCTTCTCCATGGCTGGAACCCCAAATAATATTCCTTGACTTGCTAAGGGGTATCTAGGGAGTGGGATAGGTTTAATAACTACCCTAACCCTAATGCGTACCCTAACCCTAACCCCTACCCTAACACTAACACGAACCCTAAACCGAGCCCTAACCTTCAAACTAACCCTAACCCTAACCCTAACCCATACCCTACGCCATACACGAACCCGTACCCGAACCCGTACCCTAACCCGTACCCTAACCCTAACCCTAACCCTAACCCTAACCCTAAGCTACCCTTGACTGCTTCTGCCTCCAATAGATTTCCTAAGCACTAGTGTTTTAAGGAACAGGTTAAAAAGAGAATCCTAATGTGATTTCTTGATAATGGGTGTGTTCCTTATCTTCTCCTAGTGTCTAAACTCTTCTCCATGGCTGGACACCCAAATAATATTCCTTGACGTGCTAAGGGGTATCTAGAGAGTGGGATAGGTTTAATAACTACCCTAACCCTAACGCGTACCCTAACCCTAACACGTACCCTAATCCTAACCCGTATCCTAAACCGAGCCCTAACCCTCAAACTAACCCTAACCCTAACCCTAACCCATACCCTACGCCGTACCCGAACCCGTACCCGAACCCGTACCCTAAGCCGTACCCTAAAGCTAACCCTAACCCTAACCCTAACCCTAACCCTAAGCTACCCTTGACTGCTTCTGCCTCCAATAGATTTCCTAAGCACTAGTGTTTTAAGGAACAGGTTAAAAAGAGAATCCTAATGTGATTTCTTGATAATGGGTGTGTTCCTCATCTTCTCCTACTGTCTAAATTCTTCTCCATGGCTGGAACCCCAAATAATATTCCTTGACTTGCTAAGGGGTATCTAGGGAGTGGGATAGGTTTAATAACTACCCTAACCCTAATGCGTACCCTAACCCTAACCCCTACCCTAACCCTAACACGAACCCTAATCCTAACCCGTACCCTAAACCGAGCCCTAACCTTCAAACTAACCCTAACCCTAACCCTAACCCATACCCTACGCCATACACGAACCCGTACCCGAACCCGTACCCTAACCCGTACCCTAACCCTAACCCTAACCCTAACCCTAACCCTAAGCTACCCTTGACTGCTTCTGCCTCCAATAGATTTCCTAAGCACTAGTGTTTTAAGGAACAGGTTAAAAAGAGAATCCTAATGTGATTTCTTGATAATGGGTGTGTTCCTTATCTTCTCCTAGTGTCTAAACTCTTCTCCATGGCTGGACACCCAAATAATATTCCTTGACGTGCTAAGGGGTATCTAGAGAGTGGGATAGGTTTAATAACTACCCTAACCCTAACGCGTACCCTAACCCTAACACGTACCCTAATCCTAACCCGTATCGTAAACCGAGCCCTAACCCTCAAACTAACCCTAACCCTAACCCTAACCCATACCCTACGCCGTACCCGAACCCGTACCCGAACCCGTACCCTAAGCCGTACCCTAAAGCTAACCCTAACCCTAACCCTAACCCTAACCCTAAGCTACCCTTGACTGCTTCTGCCTCCAATAGATTTCCTAAGCACTAGTGTTTTAAGGAACAGGTTAAAAAGAGAATCCTAATGTGATTTCTTGATAATGGGTGTGTTCCTCATCTTCTCCTACTGTCTAAATTCTTCTCCATGGCTGGAACCCCAAATAATATTCCTTGACTTGCTAAGGGGTATCTAGGGAGTGGGATAGGTTTAATAACTACCCTAACCCTAATGCGTACCCTAACCCTAACCCCTACCCTAACCCTAACACGAACCCTAATCCTAACCCGTACCCTAAACCGAGCCCTAACCTTCAAACTAACCCTAACCCTAACCCTAACCCATACCCTACGCCATACACGAACCCGTACCCGAACCCGTACCCTAACCCGTACCCTAACCCTAACCCTAACCCTAACCCTAACCCTAAGCTACCCTTGACTGCTTCTGCCTCCAATAGATTTCCTAAGCACTAGTGTTTTAAGGAACAGGTTAAAAAGAGAATCCTAATGTGATTTCTTGATAATGGGTGTGTTCCTTATCTTCTCCTAGTGTCTAAACTCTTCTCCATGGCTGGACACCCAAATAATATTCCTTGACGTGCTAAGGGGTATCTAGAGAGTGGGATAGGTTTAATAACTACCCTAACCCTAACGCGTACCCTAACCCTAACCCCTACCCTAACCCTAACACGTACCCTAATCCTAACCCGTACCCTACACCGAGCCCTAACCCTCAAACTAACCCTAACCCTAACCCTAACCCATATCGTACGCCATACCCAAACCCGTACCCGAAACCGTACCCGAACCCGTACCCTAATCCGTACCCTAACCCAAACCCTAACCCTAAGCTACCCTTGACTGCTTCTGCCTCCAATAGATTTCCTAAGCACTAGTGTTTTAAGGAACAGGTTAAAAAGAGAATCCTAATGTGATTTCTTGATAATGGGTGTGTTCCTTATCTTCTCCTAGTGTCTAAACTCTTCTCCATGGCTGGACCCCCAAATAATATTCCTTGACGTGCTAAGGGGTATCTAGAGAGTGGGATAGGTTTAATAACTACCCTAACCCTAACGCGTACCCTAACCCTAACCCCTACCCTAACCCTAACACGTACCCTAACCCTAAGCCGTACCCTAACCCAAACCCTAACCCTAAGCTACCCTTGACTGCTTCTGCCTCCAATAGATTTCCTAAGCACTAGTGTTTTAAGGAACAGGTTAAAAAGAGAATCCTAATGTGATTTATTGATAATGGGTGTGTTCCTTATCTTCTCCTAGTGTCTAAACTCTTCTCCATGGCTGGACCCCCAAATAATATTCCTTGACGTGCTAAGGGGTATCTAGAGCGTGGGATAGGTTTAATAACTACCCTAACCCTAACGCGTATCCTAACCCTAACCCCTACCCTAACCCTAACACGTACCCTAATCCTAACCCGTAACCTAAACCGAGCCCTAACCCTCAAACTAACCCTAACCCTAAACCTAACCCATACCCTATGCCGTACCCGAACCCGTACCCGAACCCGTACCCGAACCCGTACCCTAAGCCGTACCCTAACCCTAACCCTAACCCTAAGCTACCCTTGACTGCTTCTGACTCCAATAGATTTCCTAAGCACTAGTGTTTTAAGGAACAGGTAAAAAAGAGAATCCTAATGTGATTTCTTGATAATGGGTGTGTTCCTTATCTTCTCCTAGTGTCTAAACTCTTCTCCATGGCTGGACCCCCAAATAATATTCCTTGACGTGCTAAGGGGTATCTAGAGAGTGGGATAGGTTTAATAACTACCCTAACCCTAACGCGTACCCTAACCCTAACCCCTACCCTAACCCTAACACGAACCCTAATCCTAACCCGTACCCTAAACCGAGCCCTAAACTTCAAACTAACCCTAACCCTAACCCAAACCCATACCCTACGCCGAACACGAACCCGTACCCGAACCCGTACCCTAAGCCGTGTCCTAACCCTAGCCCTAACCCTAACCCTAACCCTAAGCTACCCTTTACTGCTTCTGCCTCCAATAGATTTCCTAAGCACTAGTGTTTTAAGGAACAGGTTAAAAAGAGAATCCTAATGTGATTTCTTGATAATGGGTGTGTTCTTTATCTTCTCCTAGTGTCTAAACTCTTCTCCATGGCTGGACCCCCAAAAAATATTCCTTGACGTGCTAAGGGGTATCTAGAGAGTGGGATAGGTTTAATAACTACCCTAACCCTAACGCGTACCCTAACCCTAACCCCTACCCTAACCCTAACACGTACCCTAATCCTAACCCGTACCCTAAACCGAGCCCTAACCTTCAAACTAAACCTAACCCTAACCCATACCCTACGCCGTACACGAACCCGTACCCGAAACCGTACCCTAAGCCGTACCCTAACCCTAACCCTAACCCTAAACCTAACCCTAACCCTAAGCTACCCTTGACTGCTTCTGCCTCCAATAGATTTCCTAAGCACTAGTGTTTTAAGGAACAGGTTAAAAAGAGAATCCTAATGTGATTTCTTGATAATGGGTGTGTTCCTTATCTTCTCCTAGTGTCTAAACACTTCTCCATGGCTGGACACCCAAATAATATTCCTTGACGTGCTAAGGGGTATCTAGAGAGTGGGATAGGTTTAATAACTACCCTAACCCTAACGCGTACCCTAACCCTAACCCCTACCCTAACACTAAGACGTACCCTAATCCTAACCCGTAACCTAAACCGAGCCCTAACCCTCAAACTAACCCTAACCCTAACCCTAACCCATACCCTACGCCATAACCGAACCCGTACCCGAACCCGTACACTAAGCCGTACCTAACCCTAACCATAACCCTAACCCTAAACCTAAACCTAACCCTAACCCTAAGCTACCCTTGACTGCTTCTGCCTCCAATAGATTTCCTAAGCACTAGTGTATTAAGGAACAGGTTAAAAAGAGAATCCTAATGTGATTTCAGGATAATGGGTGTGTTCCTTATCTTCTCCTACTGTCTAAACTCTTCTCCATGGCTGGACACCCAAATAATATTCCTTGACGTGCTAAGGGGTATCTAGGGAGTGGGATAGGTTTAATAACTACCCTAACCCTAACGCGTACCCTAACCCTAACCCCTACCCTAACCCTAACACGAACCCTAATCCTAACCCGTACCCTAAACCGAGCCTTAACTTTCAAACTAACCCTAACCCTAACCCTAACCCATACGCTACGCCGTACACGAACCCGTACCCGAACCCGTACCCTAAGCCGTACCCTAACCCTAACCCTAACCCTAAGCTACCCTTGACTGCTTCTGCCTCCAATAGATTTCCTAAGCACTAGTGTTTTAAGGAACAGGTTAAAAAGAGAATCCTAATGTGATTTCTTGATAATGGGTGTGTTCCTTATCTTCTCCTAGTGTCTAAACTCTTCTCCATGGCTGGACCCCCAAATAATATTCCTTGACGTGCTAAGGGGTATCTAGAGAGTGGGATAGGTTTAATAACAACCCTAACCCTAACGCGTACCCTAACCCTAACCCCTACCCTAACCCTAAGACGTACCCTAATACTAACCCGTACCCTAAACCGAGCCCTAACCCTCAAACTAACCCTAACCCTAACCCATATCCTACGCCATACCCAAACGCGTACCCGAACCCGTACCCGAACCCGTACCCTAAGCCGTACCCTAACCCAAACCCTAACCCTAAGCTACCCTTGACTGCTTCTGCCTCCAATAGATTTCCTAAGCACTAGTGTTTTAAGGAACAGGTTAAAAAGAGAATCCTAATGTGATTTATTGATAATGGGTGTGTTCCTTATCTTCTCCTAGTGTCTAAACTCTTCTCCATGGCTGCACCCCCAAATAATATTCCTTGACGTGCTAAGGGGTATCTAGAGAGTGGGATATGTTTAATAACTACCCTAACCCTAACGCGTACCCTAACCCTAACCCCTACCCTAACCCTAACACGTACCCTAATCCTAACACGTAACCTAAACCGAGCCCTAACCCTCAAACTAACCCTAACCCTAAACCTAACCCATACCCTACGCCGTACCCGAACCCGTACCCGAACCCGTACCCTAAGCCGTACCCTAACCCTAACCCTAACCCTAAGCTACCCTTGACTGCTTCTGCCTCCAATAGATTTCCTAAGCACTAGTGTTTTAAGGAACAGGTTAAAAAGAGAATCCTAATGTGATTTCTTGATAATGGGTGTGTTCCTTATCTTCTCCTAGTGTCTAAACTCTTCTCCATGGCTGGTCCCCCAAATAATATTCCTTGACGTGCCAAGGGGTATCTAGAGAGTGGGATAGGTTTAATAACTACCCTAACCCTAACGCGTACCCTAACCCTAACCCCTACCCTAACCCAAACACGTACCCTAATCCTAACCCGTACCCTAAACCGAGCCCTAACCCTCAAACTAACCCTAACCCTAACCCTAACCCATACCCTACGCCATACCCGAACCCGTACCCGAACCCGTACCCTAAGCCATACCCTAACCCTAACCCTAACCGTAACCCTAACCCTAAGCTACCCTTGACTGCTTCTGCCTCCAATAGATTTCCTAAGCACTAGTGTATTAAGGAACAGGTTAAAAAGAGAATCCTAATGTGATTTCTTGATAATGGGTGTGTTCCTTATCTTCTCCTAGTGTCTAAACTCTTCTCCATGGCTGGACCCCCAAATAATATTCCTTGACGTGCTAAGGAGTATCTAGAGAGTGGGATAGGTTTAATAACTACCCTAACCCTAACGCGTACCCTAACCCTAACCCCTACCCTATCCCTAACACGAACCCTAATCCTAACCCGTACCCTAAACCGAGCCCTAACCTTCAAACTAACCCTAACCCTAACCCAAACCCATACACTACGCCGTACACGAACCCTTACCCGAACCCGTACCCTAAGCCGTGTCCTAACCCTAGCCCTAACCCTAACCCTAACCCTAAGCTACCCTTGACTGCTTCTGCCTCCAATAGATTTCCTAAGCACTAGTGTTTTAAGGAACAGGTTAAAAAGAGAATCCTAATGTGATTTCTTGATAATGGGTGTGTTCCTTATCTTCTCCTAGTGTCTAAACTCTTCTCCATGGCTGGACCCCCAAATAATATTCCTTGACGTGCTAAGGGGTATCTAGAGTGTGGGATAGGTTTAATAACTACCCTAACCCTAACGCGTACCCTAACCCTAACACCTACCCTAACCCTAACACGTACCCTAATCCTAACCCGTAACCTAAACCGAGCCCTAACCCTCAAACTAACCCTAACCCTAAACCTAACCCATACCCTACGCCGTACCCGAACCCGTACCCGAACCCGTACCCGAACCCGTACCCTAAGCCGTACCCTAACCCTAACCCTAACCCTAAGCTACCCTTGACTGCTTCTGCCTCCAATAGATTTCCTAAGCACTAGTGTTTTAAGGAACAGGTTAAAAAGAGAATCCTAATGTGATTTCTTGATAATGGGTGTGTTCCTTATCTTCTCCTAGTGTCTAAACTCTTCTCCATGGCTGGACCCCCAAATAATATTCCTTGACGTGCTAAGGGGTATCTAGAGAGTGGGATAGGTTTAATAACTACCCTAACCCTAACGCGTACCCTAACCCTAACCCCTCCCCTATCCCTAACACGAACCCTAATCCTAACTCGTACCCTAAACCGAGCCCTAACCTTCAAACTAACCCTAACCCTAACCCAAACCCATACCGTACGCCGTACACGAAACCGTACCCGAACCCGTAACCTAAGCCGTGTCCTAACACTAGCCCTAACCCTAACCCTAACCTTAATCTACCCTTGACTGCTTTTGCCTCCAATAGATTTCCTAAGCACTAGTGTTTTAAGGAACAGGTTAAAAAGAGAATCCTAATGTGATTTCTTGATAATGGGTGTGTTCCTTATCTTCTCCTAGTGTCTAAACTCTTCTCCAAGGCTGGACCCCCAAATAATATTCCTTGACGTGCTATGGGGTATCTAGAGAGTGGGATAGGTTTAATAACTACCCTAACCCTAACGCGTACCCTAACCCTAACCCCTACCCTAACCCTAACACGAACCCTAATCCTAACCCGTACCCTAAACCGAGCCCTAACCTTCAAACTAACCCTAACCCTAACCCTAACCCATACCCTACAGCGTACACGAACCCGTACCCGAACCCGTACCCTAAGCCGTACCCTAACCCTAACCCTAACCCTAAGCTACCCTTGACTGCTTCTGCCTCCAATAGATTTCCTAAGCACTAGTGTTTTAAGGAACAGGTTAAAAAGAGAATCCTAATGTGATTTCTTGATAATGGGTGTGTTCCTTATCTTCTCCTAGTGTCTAAACTCTTCTCCATGGCTGGACCCCCAAATAATATTCCTTGACGTGCTAAGGGGTATCTAGAGTGTGGGATAGGTTTAATAACTATCCTAACCCTAACGCGTACCCTAACCCTAACCCCTACCCTAACCCTAACACGTACCCTAATCCTAACCCGTAACCTAAACCGAGCCCTAACCCTCAAACTAACCCTAACCCTAAACCTAACCCATACCCTACGCCGTACCCGAACCCATACCCGAACCCGTACCCGAACCCGTACCCTAAGCCGTACCCTAACCCTAACCCTAACCCTAAGCTACCCTTGACTGCTTCTGCCTCCAATAGATTTCCTAAGCACTAGTGTTTTAAGGAACAGGTTAAAAAGAGAATCCTAATGTGATTTCAGGATAATGGGTGTGTTCCTTATCTTCTCCAAGTGTCTAAACTCTTCTCCATGGCTGGACCCCCAAATAATATTCCTTGACGTGCTAAGGGGTATGTAGAGAGTGGGATAGGTTTAATAACTACACTAACCCTAATGCGTGCCCTAACCCTAACCCCTACCCTAACCCTAACACGTACCCTAATCCTAACCCGTAACCTAAACCGAGCCCTAACCCTCAAACTAACCCTAACCCTAAACCTAACCCATACCCTACGCCGTACCCGAACCCGTAACCGAACCCGTACCCGAACCCGTACCCTAAGCCGTACCCTAACCCTAACCCTAACCCTAAGCTACCCTTGACTGCTTCTGCCTCCAATAGATTTCCTAAGCACTAGTGTTTTAAGGAACAGGTTAAAAAGAGAATCCTAATGTGATTTCTTGATAATGGGTGTGTTCCTTATCTTCTCCTAGTGTCTAAACTCTTCTCCATGGCTGGACCCCCAAATAATATTCTTTGACGTGCTAAGGGGTATCTAGAGAGTGGGATAGGTTTAATAACTACCCTAACCCTAACGCGTACCCTAACCCTAACCCCTACCCTAACCCTAACACGTACCCTAATCCTAACCCGTACCCTAAACCGAGCCCTAACCTTCAAACTAACCCTAACCCTAACCCATACCCTACGCCGTACACGAACCCGTACCCGAAACCGTACCCTAAGCCGTACCCTAACCCTAACCCTAACCCTAAACCTAACCCTAACCCTAAGCTACCCTTGACTGCTTCTGCCTCCAATAGATTTCCTAAGCACTAGTGTTTTAAGGAACAGGTTAAAAAGAGAATCCTAATGTGATTTCTTGATAATGGGTGTGTTCCTTATCTTCTCCTAGTGTCTAAACTCTTCTCCATGGCTGGACACCCAAATAATATTCCTTGACGTGCTAAGGGGTATCTAGAGAGTGGGATAGGTTTAATAACTACCCTAACCCTAACGCGTACCCTAACCCTAACACGTACCCTAATCCTAACCCGTACCCTAAACCGAGCCCTAACCCTCAAACTAACCCTAACCCTAACCCTAACCCATACCCTACGCCGTACCCGAACCCGTACCCGAACCCGTACCCTAAGCCGTACCCTAAAGCTAACCCTAACCCTAACCCTAACCCTAACCCTAAGCTACCCTTGACTGCTTCTGCCTCCAATAGATTTCCTAAGCACTAGTGTTTTAAGGAACAGGTTAAAAAGAGAATCCTAATGTGATTTCTTGATAATGGGTGTGTTCCTTATCTTCTCCTAGTGTCTAAACTCTTCTCCATGGCTGGACCCCCAAATAATATTCCTTGACGTGCTAAGGGTTATCTAGAGAGTGGGATAGGTTTAATAACTACCCTAACCCTAACGCGTACCCTAACCCTAACCCCTACCCTAACCCTAACACGAACCCTAATCCTAACCCGTACCCTAAACCGAGCCCTAACCTTCAAACTAACCCTAACCCTAACCCTAACCCATACCCTACGCTGTATACGAACCCGTACCCGAACCCGTACCCTAAGCCGTACCCTAACCCTAACCCTAACCCTAAGCTACCCTTGACTGCTTCTGCCTCCAATAGATTTCCTAAGCACTAGTGTATTAAGGAACAGGTTAAAAAGAGAATCCTAATGTGATTTCAGGATAATGGGTGTGTTCCTTATCTTCTCCTACTGTCTAAACTCTTCTCCATGGCTGGACCCCCAAATAATATTCCTTGACGTGCTAAGGGGTATCTAGGGAGTGGGATAGGTTTAATAACTACCCTACCCCTAACGCGTACCCTAACCCTAACCCCTACCCTGAACCTAACACGAACCCTAATCCTAACCCGTACCCTAAACCGAGCCCTAACCTTCAAACTAACCCTAACCCTAACCCATACGCTACGCCGTACACGAACCCGTACCCGAACCCGTACCCTAAGCCGTACCCTAACCCTAACCCTAACCCTAAGCTACCCTTGACTGCTTCTGCCTCCAATAGATTTCTTAAGCACTAGTGTTGTAACGAACAGGTTAAAAAGAGAATCCTAATGTGATTTATTGATAATGGGTGTGTTCCTTATCTTCTCCTAGTGTCTAAACTCTTCTCCATGGCTGGACCCCCAAATAATATTCCTTGACGTGCTAAGGGGTATCTAGAGAGTGGGATAGGTTTAATAACTACCCTAACCCTAACGCGTACCCTAACCCTAACCCCTACCCTAACCCTAACACGTACCCTAATCCTAACACGTAACCTAAACCGAGCCCTAACCCTCAAACTAACCCTAATCCTAAACCTAACCCATACCCTACGCCGTACCCGAACCCGTACCCGAACCCGTACCCGAACCCGTACCCTAAGCCGTACCCTAACCCTAACCCTAACCCTAAGCTACCCTTGACTGCTTCTGCCTCCAATAGATTTCCTAAGCACTAGTGTTTTAAGGAACAGGTTAAAAAGAGAATCCTAATGTGATTTCTTGATAATGGGTGTGTTCCTTATCTTCTCCTAGTGTCTAAACTCTTCTCCATGGCTGGACCCCCAAATAATATTCCTTGACGTGCTAAGGGGTATCTAGAGAGTGGGATAGGTTTAATAACTACCCTAACCCTAACGCGTACCCTAACCCTAACCCCTCCCCTATCCCTAACACGAACCCTAATCCTAACTCGTACCCTAAACCGAGCCCTAACCTTCAAACTAACCCTAACCCTAACCCAAACCCATACACTACGCCGTACACGAACCCTTACCCGAACCCGTACCCTAAGCCGTGTCCTAACCCTAGCCCTAACCCTAACCCTAACCCTAAGCTACCCTTGACTGCTTCTGCCTCCAATAGATTTCCTAAGCACTAGTGTTTTAAGGAACAGGTTAAAAAGAGAATCCTAATGTGATTTCTTGATAATGGGTGTGTTCCTTATCTTCTCCTAGTGTCTAAACTCTTCTCCATGGCTGGACCCCCAAATAATATTCCTTGACGTGCTAAGGGGTATCTAGAGTGTGGGATAGGTTTAATAACTACCCTAACCCTAACGCGTACCCTAACCCTAACACCTACCCTAACCCTAACACGTACCCTAATCCTAACCCGTAACCTAAACCGAGCCCTAACCCTCAAACTAACCCTAACCCTAAACCTAACCCATACCCTACGCCGTACCCGAACCCGTACCCGAACCCGTACCCGAACCCGTACCCTAAGCCGTACCCTAACCCTAACCCTAACCCTAAGCTACCCTTGACTGCTTCTGCCTCCAATAGATTTCCTAAGCACTAGTGTTTTAAGGAACAGGTTAAAAAGAGAATCCTAATGTGATTTCTTGATAATGGGTGTGTTCCTTATCTTCTCCTAGTGTCTAAACTCTTCTCCATGGCTGGACCCCCAAATAATATTCCTTGACGTGCTAAGGGGTATCTAGAGAGTGGGATAGGTTTAATAACTACCCTAACCCTAACGCGTACCCTAACCCTAACCCCTCCCCTATCCCTAACACGAAACCTAATCCTAACTCGTACCCTAAACCGAGCCCTAACCTTCAAACTAACCCTAACCCTAACCCAAACCCATACCGTACGCCGTACACGAAACCGTACCCGAACCCGTAACCTAAGCCGTGTCCTAACACTAGCCCTAACCCTAACCCTAACCTTAATCTACCCTTGACTGCTTTTGCCTCCAATAGATTTCCTAAGCACTAGTGTTTTAAGGAACAGGTTAAAAAGAGAATCCTAATGTGATTTCTTGATAATGGGTGTGTTCCTTATCTTCTCCTAGTGTCTAAACTCTTCTCCATGGCTGGACCCCCAAATAATATTCCTTGACGTGCTATGGGGTATCTAGAGAGTGGGATAGGTTTAATAACTACCCTAACCCTAACGCGTACCCTAACCCTAACCCCTACCCTAACCCTAACACGAACCCTAATCCTAACCCGTACCCTAAACCGAGCCCTAACCTTCAAACTAACCCTAACCCTAACCCTAACCCATACCCTACAGCGTACACGAACCCGTACCCGAACCCGTACCCTAAGCCGTACCCTAACCCTAACCCTAACCCTAAGCTACCCTTGACTGCTTCTGCCTCCAATAGATTTCCTAAGCACTAGTGTTTTAAGGAACAGGTTAAAAAGAGAATCCTAATGTGATTTCTTGATAATGGGTGTGTTCCTTATCTTCTCCTAGTGTCTAAACTCTTCTCCATGGCTGGACCCCCAAATAATATTCCTTGACGTGCTAAGGGGTATCTAGAGTGTGGGATAGGTTTAATAACTACCCTAACCCTAACGCGTACCCTAACCCTAACCCCTACCCTAACCCTAACACGTACCCTAATCCTAACCCGTAACCTAAACCGAGCCCTAACCCTCAAACTAACCCTAACCCTAAACCTAACCCATACCCTACGCCGTACCCGAACCCGTACCCGAACCCGTACCCGAACCCGTACCCTAAGCCGTACCCTAACCCTAACCCTAACCCTAAGCTACCCTTGACTGCTTCTGCCTCCAATAGATTTCCTAAGCACTAGTGTTTTAAGGAACAGGTTAAAAAGAGAATCCTAATGTGATTTCAGGATAATGGGTGTGTTCCTTATCTTCTCCAAGTGTCTAAACTCTTCTCCATGGCTGGACCCCCAAATAATATTCCTTGACGTGCTAAGGGGTATGTAGAGAGTGGGATAGGTTTAATAACTACCCTAACCCTAACGCGTACCCTAACCCTAACCCCTACCCTAACCCTAACACGTACCCTAATCCTAACCCGTAACCTAAACCGAGCCCTAACCCTCAAACTAACCCTAACCCTAAACCTAACCCATACCCTACGGCGTACCCGAACCCGTAACCGAACCCGTACCCGAACCCGTACCCTAAGCCGTACCCTAACCCTAACCCTAACCCTAAGCTACCCTTGACTGCTTCTGCCTCCAATAGATTTCCTAAGCACTAGTGTTTTAAGGAACAGGTTAAAAAGAGAATCCTAATGTGATTTCTTGATAATGGGTGTGTTCCTTATCTTCTCCTAGTGTCTAAACTCTTCTCCATGGCTGGACCCCCAAATAATATTCCTTGACGTGCTAAGGGGTATCTAGAGAGTGGGATAGGTTTAATAACTACCCTAACCCTAACGCGTACCCTAACCCTAACCCCTACCCTAACCCTAACACGTACCCTAATCCTAACCCGTACCCTAAACCGAGCCCTAACCTTCAAACTAACCCTAACCCTAACCCATACCCTACGCCGTACACGAACCCGTACCCGAAACCGTACCCTAAGCCGTACCCTAACCCTAACCCTAACCCTAAACCTAACCCTAACCCTAAGCTACCCTTGACTGCTTCTGCCTCCAATAGATTTCCTAAGCACTAGTGTTTTAAGGAACAGGTTAAAAAGAGAATCCTAATGTGATTTCTTGATAATGGGTGTGTTCCTTATCTTCTCCTAGTGTCTAAACTCTTCTCCATGGCTGGACACCCAAATAATATTCCTTGACGTGCTAAGGGGTATCTAGAGAGTGGGATAGGTTTAATAACTACCCTAACCCTAACGCGTACCCTAACCCTAACACGTACCCTAATCCTAACCCGTACCCTAAACCGAGCCCTAACCCTCAAACTAACCCTAACCCTAACCCTAACCCATACCCTACGCCGTACCCGAACCCGTACCCGAACCCGTACCCTAAGCCGTACCCTAAAGCTAACCCTAAACCTAACCCTAACCCTAACCCTAAGCTACCCTTGACTGCTTCTGCCTCCAATAGATTTCCTAAGCACTAGTGTTTAAGGAACAGGTTAAAAAGAGAATCCTAATGTGATTTCTTGATAATGGGTGTGTTCCTTATCTTCTCCTAGTGTCTAAACTCTTCTCCATGGCTGGACCCCCAAATAATATTCCTTGACGTGCTAAGGGTTATCTAGAGAGTGGGATAGGTTTAATAACTACCCTAACCCTAACGCGTACCCTAACCCTAACCTCTACCCTAACCCTAAGACGTACCCTAATCCTAACCCGTAACCTAAACCGAGCCCTAACCCTCAAACTAACCCTAACCATAACCCTAACCCATACCCTACGCCATACCCGAACCCGTACCCGAACCCGTACACTAAGCCGTACCTAACCCTAACCATAACCCTAACCCTAAACCTAACCCTAAGCTACCCTTGACTGCTTCTGCCTCCAATAGATTTCCTAAGCACTAGTGTATTAAGGAACAGGTTAAAAAGAGAATCCTAATGTGATTTCAGGATAATGGGTGTGTTCCTTATCTTCTCCTACTGTCTAAACTCTTCTCCATGGCTGGACCCCCAAATAATATTCCTTGACGTGCTAAGGGGTATCTAGGGAGTGGGATAGGTTTAATAACTACCCTACCCCTAACGCGTACCCTAACCCTAACCCCTACCCTAAACCTAACACGAACCCTAATCCTAACCCGTACCCTAAACCGAGCCCTAACCTTCAAACTAACCCTAACCCTAACCCTAACCCATACGCTACGCCGTACACGAACCCGTACCCGAACCCGTACCCTAAGCCGTACCCTAACCCTAACCCTAACCCTAAGCTACCCTTGACTGCTTCTGCCTCCAATAGATTTCCTAAGCACTAGTGTTTTAAGGAACAGGTTAAAAAGAGAATCCTAATGTGATTTCTTGATAATGGGTGTGTTCCTTATCTTCTCCTAGTGTCTAAACTCTTCTCCATGGCTGGACACCCAAATAATATTCCTTGACGTGCTAAGGGGTATCTAGAGAGTGGGATAGGTTTAATAACTACCCTAACCCTAACGCGTACCCTAACCCTAACACGTACCCTAATCCTAACCCGTACCCTAAACCGAGCCCTAACCCTCAAACTAACCCTAACCCTAACCCTAACCCATACCCTACGCCGTACCCGAACCCGTACCCGAACCCGTACCCTAAGCCGTACCCTAAAGCTAACCCTAACCCTAACCCTAACCCTAACCCTAAGCTACCCTTGACTGCTTCTGCCTCCAATAGATTTCCTAAGCACTAGTGTTTTAAGGAACAGGTTAAAAAGAGTATCCTAATGTGATTTCTTGATAATGGGTGTGTTCCTTATCTTCTCCTAGTGTCTAAACTCTTCTCCATGGCTGGACCCCCAAATAATATTCCTTGACGTGCTAAGGGTTATCTAGAGAGTGGGATAGGTTTAATAACTACCCTAACCCTAACGCGTACCCTAACCCTAACCTCTACCCTAACCCTAAGACGTACCCTAATCCTAACCCGTAACCTAAACCGAGCCCTAACCCTCAAACTAACCCTAACCATAACCCTAACCCATACCCTACGCCATACCCGAACCCGTACCCGAACCCGTACACTAAGCCGTACCTAACCCTAACCATAACCCTAACCCTAAACCTAACCCTAAGCTACCCTTGACTGCTTCTGCCTCCAATAGATTTCCTAAGCACTAGTGTATTAAGGAACAGGTTAAAAAGAGAATCCTAATGTGATTTCAGGATAATGGGTGTGTTCCTTATCTTCTCCTACTGTCTAAACTCTTCTCCATGGCTGGACCCCCAAATAATATTCCTTGACGTGCTAAGGGGTATCTAGGGAGTGGGATAGGTTTAATAACTACCCTACCCCTAACGCGTACCCTAACCCTAACCCCTACCCTAAACCTAACACGAACCCTAATCCTAACCCGTACCCTAAACCGAGCCCTAACCTTCAAACTAACCCTAACCCTAACCCTAACCCATACGCTACGCCGTACACGAACCCGTACCCGAACCCGTACCCTAAGCCGTACCCTAACCCTAACCCTAACCCTAAGCTACCCTTGACTGCTTCTGCCTCCAATAGATTTCTTAAGCACTAGTGTTTTAACGAACAGGTTAAAAAGAGAATCCTAATGTGATTTATTGATAATGGGTGTGTTCCTTATCTTCTCCTAGTGTCTAAACTCTTCTCCATGGCTGGACCCCCAAATAATATTCCTTGACGTGCTAAGGGGTATCTAGAGAGTGGGATAGGTTTAATAACTACCCTAACCCTAACGCGTACCCTAACCCTAACCCCTACCCTAACCCTAACACGTACCCTAATCCTAACACGTAACCTAAACCGAGCCCTAACCCTCAAACTAACCCTAATCCTAAACCTAACCCATACCCTACGCCGTACCCGAAACCGTACCCGAACCCGTACCCGAACCCGTACCCTAAGCCGTACCCTAACCCTAACCCTAACCCTAAGCTACCCTTGACTGCTTCTGCCTCCAATAGATTTCCTAAGCACTAGTGTTTTAAGGAACAGGTTAAAAAGAGAATCCTAATGTGATTTCTTGATAATGGGTGTGTTCCTTATCTTCTCCTAGTGTCTAAACTCTTCTCCATGGCTGGACCCCCAAATAATATTCCTTGACGTGCTAAGGGGTATCTAGAGTGTGGGATAGGTTTAATAACTACCCTAACCCTAACGCGTACCCTAACCCTAACCCCTACCCTAACCCTAACACGTACCCTAATCCTAACCCGTAACCTAAACCGAGCCCTAACCCTCAAACTAACCCTAACCCTAAACCTAACCCATACCCTACGCCGTACCCGAACCCGTACCCGAACCCGTACCCGAACCCGTACCCTAAGCCGTACCCTAACCCTAACCCTAACCCTAAGCTACCCTTGACTGCTTCTGCCTCCAATAGATTTCCTAAGCACTAGTGTTTTAAGGAACAGGTTAAAAAGAGAATCCTAATGTGATTTCAGGATAATGGGTGTGTTCCTTATCTTCTCCAAGTGTCTAAACTCTTCTCCATGGCTGGACCCCCAAATAATATTCCTTGACGTGCTAAGGGGTATGTAGAGAGTGGGATAGGTTTAATAACTACCCTAACCCTAACGCGTACCCTAACCCTAACCCCTACCCTAACCCTAACACGTACCCTAATCCTAACCCGTAACCTAAACCGAGCCCTAACCCTCAAACTAACCCTAACCCTAAACCTAACCCATACCCTACGCCGTACCCGAACCCGTAACCGAACCCGTACCCGAACCCGTACCCTAAGCCGTACCCTAACCCTAACCCTAACCCTAAGCTACCCTTGACTGCTTCTGCCTCCAATAGATTTCCTAAGCACTAGTGTTTTAAGGAACAGGTTAAAAAGAGAATCCTAATGTGATTTCTTGATAATGGGTGTGTTCCTTATCTTCTCCTAGTGTCTAAACTCTTCTCCATGGCTGGACCCCCAAATAATATTCCTTGACGTGCTAAGGGGTATCTAGAGAGTGGGATAGGTTTAATAACTACCCTAACCCTAACGCGTACCCTAACCCTAACCCCTACCCTAACCCTAACACGTACCCTAATCCTAACCCGTACCCTAAACCGAGCCCTAACCTTCAAACTAACCCTAACCCTAACCCATACCCTACGCCGTACACGAACCCGTACCCGAAACCGTACCCTAAGCCGTACCCTAACCCTAACCCTAACCCTAAACCTAACCCTAACCCTAAGCTACCCTTGACTGCTTCTGCCTCCAATAGATTTCCTAAGCACTAGTGTTTTAAGGAACAGGTTAAAAAGAGAATCCTAATGTGATTTCTTGATAATGGGTGTGTTCCTTATCTTCTCCTAGTGTCTAAACTCTTCTCCATGGCTGGACACCCAAATAATATTCCTTGACGTGCTAAGGGGTATCTAGAGAGTGGGATAGGTTTAATAACTACCCTAACCCTAACGCGTACCCTAACCCTAACACGTACCCTAATCCTAACCCGTACCCTAAACCGAGCCCTAACCCTCAAACTAACCCTAACCCTAACCCTAACCCATACCCTACGCCGTACCCGAACCCGTACCCGAACCCGTACCCTAAGCCGTACCCTAAAGCTAACCCTAACCCTAACCCTAACCCTAACCCTAAGCTACCCTTGACTGCTTCTGCCTCCAATAGATTTCCTAAGCACTAGTGTTTAAGGAACAGGTTAAAAAGAGAATCCTAATGTGATTTCTTGATAATGGGTGTGTTCCTTATCTTCTCCTAGTGTCTAAACTCTTCTCCATGGCTGGACCCCCAAATAATATTCCTTGACGTGCTAAGGGTTATCTAGAGAGTGGGATAGGTTTAATAACTACCCTAACCCTAACGCGTACCCTAACCCTAACCTCTACCCTAACCCTAAGACGTACCCTAATCCTAACCCGTAACCTAAACCGAGCCCTAACCCTCAAACTAACCCTAACCATAACCCTAACCCATACCCTACGCCATACCCGAACCCGTACCCGAACCCGTACACTAAGCCGTACCTAACCCTAACCATAACCCTAACCCTAAACCTAACCCTAAGCTACCCTTGACTGCTTCTGCCTCCAATAGATTTCCTAAGCACTAGTGTATTAAGGAACAGGTTAAAAAGAGAATCCTAATGTGATTTCAGGATAATGGGTGTGTTCCTTATCTTCTCCTACTGTCTAAACTCTTCTCCATGGCTGGACCCCCAAATAATATTCCTTGACGTGCTAAGGGGTATCTAGGGAGTGGGATAGGTTTAATAACTACCCTACCCCTAACGCGTACCCTAACCCTAACCCCTACCCTAAACCTAACACGAACCCTAATCCTAACCCGTACCCTAAACCGAGCCCTAACCTTCAAACTAACCCTAACCCTAACCCTAACCCATACGCTACGCCGTACACGAACCCGTACCCGAACCCGTACCCTAAGCCGTACCCTAACCCTAACCCTAACCCTAAGCTACCCTTGACTGCTTCTGCCTCCAATAGATTTCCTAAGCACTAGTGTTTTAAGGAACAGGTTAAAAAGAGAATCCTAATGTGATTTCTTGATAATGGGTGTGTTCCTTATCTTCTCCTAGTGTCTAAACTCTTCTCCATGGCTGGACACCCAAATAATATTCCTTGACGTGCTAAGGGGTATCTAGAGAGTGGGATAGGTTTAATAACTACCCTAACCCTAACGCATACCCTAACCCTAACACGTACCCTAATCCTAACCCGTACCCTAAACCGAGCCCTAACCCTCAAACTAACCCTAACCCTAACCCTAACCCATACCCTACGCCGTACCCGAACCCGTACCCGAACCCGTACCCTAAGCCGTACCCTAAAGCTAACCCTAACCCTAACCCTAACCCTAACCCTAAGCTACCCTTGACTGCTTCTGCCTCCAATAGATTTCCTAAGCACTAGTGTTTTAAGGAACAGGTTAAAAAGAGTATCCTAATGTGATTTCTTGATAATGGGTGTGTTCCTTATCTTCTCCTAGTGTCTAAACTCTTCTCCATGGCTGGACCCCCAAATAATATTCCTTGACGTGCTAAGGGTTATCTAGAGAGTGGGATAGGTTTAATAACTACCCTAACCCTAACGCGTACCCTAACCCTAACCTCTACCCTAACCCTAAGACGTACCCTAATCCTAACCCGTAACCTAAACCGAGCCCTAACCCTCAAACTAACCCTAACCATAACCCTAACCCATACCCTACGCCATACCCGAACCCGTACCCGAACCCGTACACTAAGCCGTACCTAACCCTAACCATAACCCTAACCCTAAACCTAACCCTAAGCTTCCCTTGACTGCTTCTGCCTCCAATAGATTTCCTAAGCACTAGTGTATTAAGGAACAGGTTAAAAAGAGAATCCTAATGTGATTTCAGGATAATGGGTGTGTTCCTTATCTTCTCCTACTGTCTAAACTCTTCTCCATGGCTGGACCCCCAAATAATATTCCTTGACGTGCTAAGGGGTATCTAGGGAGTGGGATAGGTTTAATAACTACCCTACCCCTAACGCGTACCCTAACCCTAACCCCTACCCTAAACCTAACACGAACCCTAATCCTAACCCGTACCCTAAACCGAGCCCTAACCTTCAAACTAACCCTAACCCTAACCCTAACCCATACGCTACGCCGTACACGAACCCGTACCCGAACCCGTACCCTAAGCCGTACCCTAACCCTAACCCTAACCCTAAGCTACCCTTGACTGCTTCTGCCTCCAATAGATTTCTTAAGCACTAGTGTTTTAACGAACAGGTTAAAAAGAGAATCCTAATGTGATTTATTGATAATGGGTGTGTTCCTTATCTTCTCCTAGTGTCTAAACTCTTCTCCATGGCTGGACCCCCAAATAATATTCCTTGACGTGCTAAGGGGTATCTAGAGAGTGGGATAGGTTTAATAACTACCCTAACCCTAACGCGTACCCTAACCCTAACCCCTACCCTAACCCTAACACGTACCCTAATCCTAACACGTAACCTAAACCGAGCCCTAACCCTCAAACTAACCCTAATCCTAAACCTAACCCATACCCTACGCCGTACCCGAAACCGTACCCGAACCCGTACCCGAACCCGTACCCTAAGCCGTACCCTAACCCTAACCCTAACCCTAAGCTACCCTTGACTGCTTCTGCCTCCAATAGATTTCCTAAGCACTAGTGTTTTAAGGAACAGGTTAAAAAGAGAATCCTAATGTGATTTCTTGATAATGGGTGTGTTCCTTATCTTCTCCTAGTGTCTAAACTCTTCTCCATGGCTGGACCCCCAAATAATATTCCTTGACGTGCTAAGGGGTATCTAGAGTGTGGGATAGGTTTAATAACTACCCTAACCCTAACGCGTACCCTAACCCTAACCCCTACCCTAACCCTAACACGTACCCTAATCCTAACCCGTAACCTAAACCGAGCCCTAACCCTCAAACTAACCCTAACCCTAAACCTAACCCATACCCTACGCCGTACCCGAACCCGTACCCGAACCCGTACCCGAACCCGTACCCTAAGCCGTACCCTAACCCTAACCCTAACCCTAAGCTACCCTTGACTGCTTCTGCCTCCAATAGATTTCCTAAGCACTAGTGTTTTAAGGAACAGGTTAAAAAGAGAATCCTAATGTGATTTATTGATAATGGGTGTGTTCCTTATCTTCTCCTAGTGTCTAAACTCTTCTCCATGGCTGGACCCCCAAATAATATTCCTTGACGTGCTAAGGGGTATGTAGAGAGTGGGATAGGTTTAATAACTACCCTAACCCTAACGCGTACCCTAACCCTAACCCCTACCCTAACCCTAACACGTACCCTAATCCTAACCCGTAACCTAAACCGAGCCCTAACCCTCAAACTAACCCTAACCCTAAACCTAACCCATACCCTACGCCGTACCCGAACCCGTAACCGAACCCGTACCCGAACCCGTACCCTAAGCCGTACCCTAACCCTAACCCTAACCCTAAGCTACCCTTGACTGCTTCTGCCTCCAATAGATTTCCTAAGCACTAGTGTTTTAAGGAACAGGTTAAAAAGAGAATCCTAATGTGATTTCTTGATAATGGGTGTGTTCCTTATCTTCTCCTAGTGTCTAAACTCTTCTCCATGGCTGGACCCCCAAATAATATTCCTTGACGTGCTAAGGGGTATCTAGAGAGTGGGATAGGTTTAATAACTACCCTAACCCTAACGCGTACCCTAACCCTAACCCCTACCCTAACCCTAACACGTACCCTAATCCTATCCCGTACCCTAAACCGAGCCCTAACCTTCAAACTAACCCTAATCCTAACCCATACCCTACGCCGTACACGAACCCGTACCCGAAACCGTACCCTAAGCCGTACCCTAACCCTAACCCTAACCCTAAACCTAACCCTAACCCTAAGCTACCCTTGACTGCTTCTGCCTCCAATAGATTTCCTAAGCACTAGTGTTTTAAGGAACAGGTTAAAAAGAGAATCCTAATGTGATTTCTTGATAATGGGTGTGTTCCTTATCTTCTCCTAGTGTCTAAACTCTTCTCCATGGCTGGACACCCAAATAATATTCCTTGACGTGCTAAGGGGTATCTAGAGAGTGGGATAGGTTTAATAACTACCCTAACCCTAACGCGTACCCTAACCCTAACACGTACCCTAATCCTAACCCGTACCCTAAACCGAGCCCTAACCCTCAAACTAACCCTAACCCTAACCCTAACCCATACGCTACGCCGTACACGAACCCGTACCCGAACCCGTACCCTAAGCCGTACCCTAACCCTAACCCTAACCCTAAGCTACCCTTGACTGCTTCTGCCTCCAATAGATTTCTTAAGCACTAGTGTTTTAACGAACAGGTTAAAAAGAGAATCCTAATGTGATTTATTGATAATGGGTGTGTTCCTTATCTTCTCCTAGTGTCTAAACTCTTCTCCATGGCTGGACCCCCAAATAATATTCCTTGACGTGCTAAGGGGTATCTAGAGAGTGGGATAGGTTTAATAACTACCCTAACCCTAACGCGTACCCTAACCCTAACCCCTACCCTAACCCTAACACGTACCCTAATCCTAACACGTAACCTAAACCGAGCCCTAACCCTCAAACTAACCCTAATCCTAAACCTAACCCATACCCTACGCCGTACCCGAAACCGTACCCGAACCCGTACCCGAACCCGTACCCTAAGCCGTACCCTAACCCTAACCCTAACCCTAAGCTACCCTTGACTGCTTCTGCCTCCAATAGATTTCCTAAGCACTAGTGTTTTAAGGAACAGGTTAAAAAGAGAATCCTAATGTGATTTCTTGATAATGGGTGTGTTCCTTATCTTCTCCTAGTGTCTAAACTCTTCTCCATGGCTGGACCCCCAAATAATATTCCTTGACGTGCTAAGGGGTATCTAGAGTGTGGGATAGGTTTAATAACTACCCTAACCCTAACGCGTACCCTAACCCTAACCCCTACCCTAACCCTAACACGTACCCTAATCCTAACCCGTAACCTAAACCGAGCCCTAACCCTCAAACTAACCCTAACCCTAAACCTAACCCATACCCTACGCCGTACCCGAACCCGTACCCGAACCCGTACCCGAACCCGTACCCTAAGCCGTACCCTAACCCTAACCCTAACCCTAAGCTACCCTTGACTGCTTCTGCCTCCAATAGATTTCCTAAGCACTAGTGTTTTAAGGAACAGGTTAAAAAGAGAATCCTAATGTGATTTCAGGATAATGGGTGTGTTCCTTATCTTCTCCAAGTGTCTAAACTCTTCTCCATGGCTGGACCCCCAAATAATATTCCTTGACGTGCTAAGGGGTATGTAGAGAGTGGGATAGGTTTAATAACTACCCTAACCCTAACGCGTACCCTAACCCTAACCCCTACCCTAACCCTAACACGTACCCTAATCCTAACCCGTAACCTAAACCGAGCCCTAACCCTCAAACTAACCCTAACCCTAAACCTAACCCATACCCTACGCCGTACCCGAACCCGTAACCGAACCCGTACCCGAACCCGTACCCTAAGCCGTACCCTAACCCTAACCCTAACCCTAAGCTACCCTTGACTGCTTCTGCCTCCAATAGATTTCCTAAGCACTAGTGTTTTAAGGAACAGGTTAAAAAGAGAATCCTAATGTGATTTCTTGATAATGGGTGTGTTCCTTATCTTCTCCTAGTGTCTAAACTCTTCTCCATGGCTGGACCCCCAAATAATATTCCTTGACGTGCTAAGGGGTATCTAGAGAGTGGGATAGGTTTAATAACTACCCTAACCCTAACGCGTACCCTAACCCTAACCCCTACCCTAACCCTAACACGTACCCTAATCCTAACCCGTACCCTAAACCGAGCCCTAACCTTCAAACTAACCCTAACCCTAACCCATACCCTACGCCGTACACGAACCCGTACCCGAAACCGTACCCTAAGCCGTACCCTAACCCTAACCCTAACCCTAAACCTAACCCTAACCCTAAGCTACCCTTGACTGCTTCTGCCTCCAATAGATTTCCTAAGCACTAGTGTTTTAAGGAACAGGTTAAAAAGAGAATCCTAATGTGATTTCTTGATAATGGGTGTGTTCCTTATCTTCTCCTAGTGTCTAAACTCTTCTCCATGGCTGGACACCCAAATAATATTCCTTGACGTGCTAAGGGGTATCTAGAGAGTGGGATAGGTTTAATAACTACCCTAACCCTAACGCGTACCCTAACCCTAACACGTACCCTAATCCTAACCCGTACCCTAAACCGAGCCCTAACCCTCAAACTAACCCTAACCCTAACCCTAACCCATACCCTACGCCGTACCCGAACCCGTACCCGAACCCGTACCCTAAGCCGTACCCTAAAGCTAACCCTAACCCTAACCCTAACCCTAACCCTAAGCTACCCTTGACTGCTTCTGCCTCCAATAGATTTCCTAAGCACTAGTGTTTAAGGAACAGGTTAAAAAGAGAATCCTAATGTGATTTCTTGATAATGGGTGTGTTCCTTATCTTCTCCTAGTGTCTAAACTCTTCTCCATGGCTGGACCCCCAAATAATATTCCTTGACGTGCTAAGGGTTATCTAGAGAGTGGGATAGGTTTAATAACTACCCTAACCCTAACGCGTACCCTAACCCTAACCTCTACCCTAACCCTAAGACGTACCCTAATCCTAACCCGTAACCTAAACCGAGCCCTAACCCTCAAACTAACCCTAACCATAACCCTAACCCATACCCTACGCCATACCCGAACCCGTACCCGAACCCGTACACTAAGCCGTACCTAACCCTAACCATAACCCTAACCCTAAACCTAACCCTAAGCTACCCTTGACTGCTTCTGCCTCCAATAGATTTCCTAAGCACTAGTGTATTAAGGAACAGGTTAAAAAGAGAATCCTAATGTGATTTCAGGATAATGGGTGTGTTCCTTATCTTCTCCTACTGTCTAAACTCTTCTCCATGGCTGGACCCCCAAATAATATTCCTTGACGTGCTAAGGGGTATCTAGGGAGTGGGATAGGTTTAATAACTACCCTACCCCTAACGCGTACCCTAACCCTAACCCCTACCCTAAACCTAACACGAACCCTAATCCTAACCCGTACCCTAAACCGAGCCCTAACCTTCAAACTAACCCTAACCCTAACCCTAACCCATACGCTACGCCGTACACGAACCCGTACCCGAACCCGTACCCTAAGCCGTACCCTAACCCTAACCCTAACCCTAAGCTACCCTTGACTGCTTCTGCCTCCAATAGATTTCCTAAGCACTAGTGTTTTAAGGAACAGGTTAAAAAGAGAATCCTAATGTGATTTCTTGATAATGGGTGTGTTCCTTATCTTCTCCTAGTGTCTAAACTCTTCTCCATGGCTGGACACCCAAATAATATTCCTTGACGTGCTAAGGGGTATCTAGAGAGTGGGATAGGTTTAATAACTACCCTAACCCTAACGCATACCCTAACCCTAACACGTACCCTAATCCTAACCCGTACCCTAAACCGAGCCCTAACCCTCAAACTAACCCTAACCCTAACCCTAACCCATACCCTACGCCGTACCCGAACCCGTACCCGAACCCGTACCCTAAGCCGTACCCTAAAGCTAACCCTAACCCTAACCCTAACCCTAACCCTAAGCTACCCTTGACTGCTTCTGCCTCCAATAGATTTCCTAAGCACTAGTGTTTTAAGGAACAGGTTAAAAAGAGTATCCTAATGTGATTTCTTGATAATGGGTGTGTTCCTTATCTTCTCCTAGTGTCTAAACTCTTCTCCATGGCTGGACCCCCAAATAATATTCCTTGACGTGCTAAGGGTTATCTAGAGAGTGGGATAGGTTTAATAACTACCCTAACCCTAACGCGTACCCTAACCCTAACCTCTACCCTAACCCTAAGACGTACCCTAATCCTAACCCGTAACCTAAACCGAGCCCTAACCCTCAAACTAACCCTAACCATAACCCTAACCCATACCCTACGCCATACCCGAACCCGTACCCGA
>NW_027175555.1:582500-592500 GCF_028021215.1 Eschrichtius robustus
CAAACTAACCCTAACCCTAACCCTAACCCATATCGTACGCCATACCCAAACCCGTACCCGAAACCGTACCCGAACCCGTACCCTAATCCGTACCCTAACCCAAACCCTAACCCTAAGCTACCCTTGACTGCTTCTGCCTCCAATAGATTTCCTAAGCACTAGTGTTTTAAGGAACAGGTTAAAAAGAGAATCCTAATGTGATTTCTTGATAATGGGTGTGTTCCTTATCTTCTCCTAGTGTCTAAACTCTTCTCCATGGCTGGACCCCCAAATAATATTCCTTGACGTGCTAAGGGGTATCTAGAGAGTGGGATAGGTTTAATAACTACCCTAACCCTAACGCGTACCCTAACCCTAACCCCTACCCTAACCCTAACACGTACCCTAACCCTAAGCCGTACCCTAACCCAAACCCTAACCCTAAGCTACCCTTGACTGCTTCTGCCTCCAATAGATTTCCTAAGCACTAGTGTTTTAAGGAACAGGTTAAAAAGAGAATCCTAATGTGATTTATTGATAATGGGTGTGTTCCTTATCTTCTCCTAGTGTCTAAACTCTTCTCCATGGCTGGACCCCCAAATAATATTCCTTGACGTGCTAAGGGGTATCTAGAGAGTGGGATAGGTTTAATAACTACCCTAACCCTAACGCGTACCCTAACCCTAACCCCTACCCTAACCCTAACACGTACCCTAATCCTAACCCGTAACCTAAACCGAGCCCTAACCCTCAAACTAACCCTAACCCTAAACCTAACCCATACCCTACGCCGTACCCGAACCCGTAACCGAACCCGTACCCGAACCCGTACCCTAAGCCGTACCCTAACCCTAACCCTAACCCTAAGCTACCCTTGACTGCTTCTGCCTCCAATAGATTTCCTAAGCACTAGTGTTTTAAGGAACAGGTTAAAAAGAGAATCCTAATGTGATTTCTTGATAATGGGTGTGTTCCTTATCTTCTCCTAGTGTCTAAACTCTTCTCCATGGCTGGACCCCCAAATAATATTCCTTGACGTGCTAAGGGGTATCTAGAGAGTGGGATAGGTTTAATAACTACCCTAACCCTAACGCGTACCCTAACCCTAACCCCTACCCTAACCCTAACACGAACCCTAATCCTAACCCGTACCCTAAACCGAGCCCTAAACTTCAAACTAACCCTAACCCTAACCCAAACCCATACCCTACGCCGAACACGAACCCGTACCCGAACCCGTACCCTAAGCCGTGTCCTAACCCTAGCCCTAACCCTAACCCTAACCCTAAGCTACCCTTGACTGCTTCTGCCTCCAATAGATTTCCTAAGCACTAGTGTTTTAAGGAACAGGTTAAAAAGAGAATCCTAATGTGATTTCTTGATAATGGGTGTGTTCTTTATCTTCTCCTAGTGTCTAAACTCTTCTCCATGGCTGGACCCCCAAAAAATATTCCTTGACGTGCTAAGGGGTATCTAGAGAGTGGGATAGGTTTAATAACTACCCTAACCCTAACGCGTACCCTAACCCTAACCCCTACCCTAACCCTAACACGTACCCTAATCCTAACCCGTACCCTAAACCGAGCCCTAACCTTCAAACTAAACCTAACCCTAACCCATACCCTACGCCGTACACGAACCCGTACCCGAAACCGTACCCTAAGCCGTACCCTAACCCTAACCCTAACCCTAAACCTAACCCTAACCCTAAGCTACCCTTGACTGCTTCTGCCTCCAATAGATTTCCTAAGCACTAGTGTTTTAAGGAACAGGTTAAAAAGAGAATCCTAATGTGATTTCTTGATAATGGGTGTGTTCCTTATCTTCTCCTAGTGTCTAAACACTTCTCCATGGCTGGACACCCAAATAATATTCCTTGACGTGCTAAGGGGTATCTAGAGAGTGGGATAGGTTTAATAACTACCCTAACCCTAACGCGTACCCTAACCCTAACACGTACCCTAATCCTAACCCGTACCCTAAACCGAGCCCTAACCCTCAAACTAACCCTAACCCTAACCCTAACCCATACCCTACGCCGTACCCGAACCCGTACCCGAACCCGTACCCTAAGCCGTACCCTAAAGCTAACCCTAACCCTAACCCTAACCCTAACCCTAAGCTACCCTTGACTGCTTCTGCCTCCAATAGATTTCCTAAGCACTAGTGTTTTAAGGAACAGGTTAAAAAGAGAATCCTAATGTGATTTCTTGATAATGGGTGTGTTCCTTATCTTCTCCTAGTGTCTAAACTCTTCTCCATGGCTGGACACCCAAATAATATTCCTTGACGTGCTAAGGGGTATCTAGAGAGTGGGATAGATTTAATAACTACCCTAACCCTAACGCGTACCCTAACCCTAACCTCTACCCTAACCCTAAGACGTACCCTAATCCTAACCCGTAACCTAAACCGAGCCCTAACCCTCAAACTAACCCTAACCCTAACCCTAACCCATACCCTACGCCATAACAGAACCCGTACCCGAACCCGTACACTAAGCCGTACCTAACCCTAACCATAACCCTAACCCTAAACCTAAACCTAAACCTAACCCTAAGCTACCCTTGACTGCTTCTGCCTCCAATAGATTTCCTAAGCACTAGTGTATTAAGGAACAGGTTAAAAAGAGAATCCTAATGTGATTTCAGGATAATGGGTGTGTTCCTTATCTTCTCCTACTGTCTAAACTCTTCTCCATGGCTGGACCCCCAAATAATATTCCTTGACGTGCTAAGGGGTATCTAGGGAGTGGGATAGGTTTAATAACTACCCTAACCCTAACGCGTACCCTAACCCTAACCCCTACCCTAACCCTAACACGAACCCTAATCCTAACCCGTACCCTAAACCGAGCCCTAACCTTCAAACTAACCCTAACCCTAACCCTAACCCATACGCTACGCCGTACACGAACCCGTACCCGAACCCGTACCCTAAGCCTTACCCTAACCCTAACCCTAATCCTAAGCTACCCTTGACTGCTTCTGCCTCCAATAGATTTCCTAAGCACTAGTGTTTTAAGGAACAGGTTAAAAAGAGAATCCTAATGTGATTTCTTGATAATGGGCGTGTTCCTTATCTTCTCCTAGTGTCTAAACTCTTCTCCATGGCTGGACCCCCAAATAATATTCCTTGACGTGCTAAGGGGTATCTAGAGAGTGGGATAGGTTTAATAACTACCCTAACCCTAACGCGTACCCTAACCCTAACCCCTACCCTAACCCTAAGACGTACCCTAATCCTAACCCGTACCCTAAACCGAGCCCTAACCCTCAAACTAACCCTAACCCTAACCCATATCCTACGCCATACCCAAACGCGTACCCGAACCCGTACCCGAACCCGTACCCTAAGCCGTACCCTAACCCAAACCCTAACCCTAAGCTACCCTTGACTGCTTCTGCCTCCAATAGATTTCCTAAGCACTAGTGTTTTAAGGAACAGGTTAAAAAGAGAATCCTAATGTGATTTATTGATAATGGGTGTGTTCCTTATCTTCTCCTAGTGTCTAAACTCTTCTCCATGGCTGCACCCCCAAATAATATTCCTTGACGTGCTAAGGGGTATCTAGAGAGTGGGATATGTTTAATAACTACCCTAACCCTAACGCGTACCCTAACCCTAACCCCTACCCTAACCCTAACACGTACACTAATCCTAACACGTAACCTAAACCGAGCCCTAACCCTCAAACTAACCCTAACCCTAAACCTAACCCATACCCTACGCCGTACCCGAACCCGTACCCGAACCCGTACCCTAAGCCGTACCCTAACCCTAACCCTAACCCTAAGCTACCCTTGACTGCTTCTGCCTCCAATAGATTTCCTAAGCACTAGTGTTTTAAGGAACAGGTTAAAAAGAGAATCCTAATGTGATTTCTTGATAATGGGTGTGTTCCTTATCTTCTCCTAGTGTCTAAACTCTTCTCCATGGCTGGACCCCCAAATAATATTCCTTGACGTGCTAAGGGTTATCTAGAGAGTGGGATAGGTTTAATAACTACCCTAACCCTAACGCGTACCCTAACCCTAACCTCTACCCTAACCCTAAGACGTACCCTAATCCTAACCCGTAACCTAAACCGAGCCCTAACCCTCAAACTAACCCTAACCCTAACCCTAACCCATACCCTACGCCATAACCGAACCCGTACCCGAACCCGTACACTAAGCCGTATCTAACCCTAACCATAACCCTAACCCTAAACCTAAACCTAACCCTAACCCTAAGCTACCCTTGACTGCTTCTGCCTCCAATAGATTTCCTAAGCACTAGTGTATTAAGGAACAGGTTAAAAAGAGAATCCTAATGTGATTTCAGGATAATGGGTGTGTTCCTTATCTTCTCCTACTGTCTAAACTCTTCTCCATGGCTGGACCCCCAAATAATATTCCTTGACGTGCTAAGGGGTATCTAGGGAGTGGGATAGGTTTAATAACTACCCTAACCCTAACGCGTACCCTAACCCTAACCCCTACCCTAACCCTAACACGAACCCTAATCCTAACCCGTACCCTAAACCGAGCCTTAACCTTCAAACTAACCCTAACCCTAACCCTAACCCATACGCTACGCCGTACACGAACCCGTACCCGAACCCGTACCCTAAGCCGTACCCTAACCCTAACCCTAACCCTAAGCTACCCTTGACTGCTTCTGCCTCCAATAGATTTCCTAAGCACTAGTGTTTTAAGGAACAGGTTAAAAAGAGAATCCTAATGTGATTTCTTGATAATGGGTGTGTTCCTTATCTTCTCCTAGTGTCTAAACTCTTCTCCATGGCTGGACCCCCAAATAATATTCCTTGACGTGCTAAGGGGTATCTAGAGAGTGGGATAGGTTTAATAACTACCCTAACCCTAACGCGTACCCTAACCCTAACCCCTACCCTAACCCTAAGACGTACCCTAATACTAACCCGTACCCTAAACCGAGCCCTAACCCTCAAACTAACCCTAACCCTAACCCATATCCTACGCCATACCCAAACGCGTACCCGAACCCGTACCCGAACCCGTACCCTAAGCCGTACCCTAACCCAAACCCTAACCCTAAGCTACCCTTGACTGCTTCTGCCTCCAATAGATTTCCTAAGCACTAGTGTTTTAAGGAACAGGTTAAAAAGAGAATCCTAATGTGATTTATTGATAATGGGTGTGTTCCTTATCTTCTCCTAGTGTCTAAACTCTTCTCCATGGCTGCACCCCCAAATAATATTCTTTGACGTGCTAAGGGGTATCTAGAGAGTGGGATATGTTTAATAACTACCCTAACCCTAACGCGTACCCTAACCCTAACCCCTACCCTAACCCTAACACGTACCCTAATCCTAACACGTAACCTAAACCGAGCCCTAACCCTCAAACTAACCCTAACCCTAAACCTAACCCATACCTTACGCCGTACCCGAACCCGTACCCGAACCCGTACCCTAAGCCGTACCCTAACCCTAACCCTAAGCTACCCTTGACTGCTTCTGCCTCCAATAGATTTCCTAAGCACTAGTGTTTTAAGGAACAGGTTAAAAAGAGAATCCTAATGTGATTTCTTGATAATGGGTGTGTTCCTTATCTTCTCCTAGTGTCTAAACTCTTCTCCATGGCTGGACCCCCAAATAATATTCCTTGACGTGCTAAGGGGTATCTAGAGAGTGGGATAGGTTTAATAACTACCCTAACCCTAATGCGTACCCTAACCCTAACCCCTACCCTAACCCTAACACGTACCCTAATCCTAACCCGTACCCTAAACCGAGCCCTAACCCTCAAACTAACCCTAACCCTAACCCTAACCCATACCCTACGCCGTACCCGAACCCGTACCCGAACCCGTACCCTAAGCCATACCCTAACCCTAACCCTAACCGTAACCCTAACCCTAAGCTACCCTTGACTGCTTCTGCCTCCAATAGATTTCCTAAGCACTAGTGTATTAAGGAACAGGTTAAAAAGAGAATCCTAATGTGATTTCTTGATAATGGGTGTGTTCCTTATCTTCTCCTAGTGTCTAAACTCTTCTCCATGGCTGGACCCCCAAATAATATTCCTTGACGTGCTAAGGAGTATCTAGAGAGTGGGATAGGTTTAATAACTACCCTAACCCTAACGCGTACCCTAACCCTAACCCCTACCCTATCCCTAACACGAACCCTAATCCTAACCCGTACCCTAAACCGAGCCCTAACCTTCAAACTAACCCTAACCCTAACCCAAACCCATACACTACGCCGTACACGAACCCTTACCCGAACCCGTACCCTAAGCCGTGTCCTAACCCTAGCCCCAACCCTAACCCTAACCCTAAGCTACCCTTGACTGCTTCTGCCTCCAATAGATTTCCTAAGCACTAGTGTTTTAAGGAACAGGTTAAAAAGAGAATCCTAATGTGATTTCTTGATAATGGGTGTGTTCCTTATCTTCTCCTAGTGTCTAAACTCTTCTCCATGGCTGGACCCCCAAATAATATTCCTTGACGTGCTAAGGGGTATCTAGAGTGTGGGATAGGTTTAATAACTACCCTAACCCTAACGCGTACCCTAACCCTAACACCTACCCTAACCCTAACACGTACCCTAATCCTAACCCGTAACCTAAACCGAGCCCTAACCCTCAAACTAACCCTAACCCTAAACCTAACCCATACCCTACGCCGTACCCGAACCCGTAACCGAACCCGTACCCGAACCCGTACCCTAAGCCGTACCCTAACCCTAACCCTAACCCTAAGCTACCCTTGACTGCTTCTGCCTCCAATAGATTTCCTAAGCACTAGTGTTTTAAGGAACAGGTTAAAAAGAGAATCCTAATGTGATTTCTTGATAATGGGTGTGTTCCTTATCTTCTCCTAGTGTCTAAACTCTTCTCCATGGCTGGACCCCCAAATAATATTCCTTGACGTGCTAAGGGGTATCTAGAGAGTGAGATAGGTTTAATAACTACCCTAACCCTAACGCGTACCCTAACCCTAACCCCTCCCCTATCCCTAACACGAACCCTAATCCTAACTCGTACCCTAAACCGAGCCCTAACCATCAAACTAACCCTAACCCTAACCCAAACACATACCGTACGCCGTACACGAACCCGTACCCGAACCCGTAACCTAAGCCGTGTCCTAACACTAGCCCTAACCCTAACCCATACCCTACAGCGTACACGAACCCGTACCCGAACCCGTACCCTAAGCCGTACCCTAACCCTAACCCTAACCCTAAGCTACCCTTGACTGCTTCTGCCTCCAATAGATTTCCTAAGCACTAGTGTTTTAAGGAACAGGTTAAAAAGAGAATCCTAATGTGATTTCTTGATAATGGGTGTGTTCCTTATCTTCTCCTAGTGTCTAAACTCTTCTCCATGGCTGGACCCCCAAATAATATTCCTTGACGTGCTAAGGGGTATCTAGAGTGTGGGATAGGTTTAATAACTACCCTAACCCTAACGCGTACCCTAACCCTAACCCCTACCCTAACCCTAACACGTACCCTAATCCTAACCCGTAACCTAAACCGAGCCCTAACCCTCAAACTAACCCTAACCCTAAACCTAACCCATACCCTACGCCGTACCCGAACCCGTACCCGAACCCGTACCCGAACCCGTACCCTAAGCCGTACCCTAACCCTAACCCTAACCCTAAGCTACCCTTGACTGCTTCTGCCTCCAATAGATTTCCTAAGCACTAGTGTTTTAAGGAACAGGTTAAAAAGAGAATCCTAATGTGATTTCAGGATAATGGGTGTGTTCCTTATCTTCTCCAAGTGTCTAAACTCTTCTCCATGGCTGGACCCCCAAATAATATTCCTTGACGTGCTAAGGGGTATGTAGAGAGTGGGATAGGTTTAATAACTACCCTAACCCTAACGCGTACCCTAACCCTAACCCCTACCCTAACCCTAACACGTACCCTAATCCTAACCCGTAACCTAAACCGAGCCCTAACCTTCAAACTAACCCTAACCCTAAACCTAACCCATACCCTACGCCGTACCCGAACCCGTAACCGAACCCGTACCCGAACCCGTACCCTAAGCCGTACCCTAACCCTAACCCTAACCCTAAGCTACCCTTGACTGCTTCTGCCTCCAATAGATTTCCTAAGCACTAGTGTTTTAAGGAACAGGTTAAAAAGAGAATCCTAATGTGATTTCTTGATAATGGGTGTGTTCCTTATCTTCTCCTAGTGTCTAAACTCTTCTCCATGGCTGGACCCCCAAATAATATTCCTTGACGTGCTAAGGGGTATCTAGAGAGTGGGATAGGTTTAATAACTACCCTAACCCTAACGCGTACCCTAACCCTAACCCCTACCCTAACCCTAACACGTACCCTAATCCTAACCCGTACCCTAAACCGAGCCCTAACCTTCAAACTAACCCTAACCCTAACCCATACCCTACGCCGTACACGAACCCGTACCCGAAACCGTACCCTAAGCCGTACCCTAACCCTAACCCTAACCCTAAACCTAACCCTAACCCTAAGCTACCCTTGACTGCTTCTGCCTCCAATAGATTTCCTAAGCACTAGTGTTTTAAGGAACAGGTTAAAAAGAGAATCCTAATGTGATTTCTTGATAATGGGTGTGTTCCTTATCTTCTCCTAGTGTCTAAACTCTTCTCCATGGCTGGACACCCAAATAATATTCCTTGACGTGCTAAGGGGTATCTAGAGAGTGGGATAGGTTTAATAACTACCCTAACCCTAACGCGTACCCTAACCCTAACACGTACCCTAATCCTAACCCGTACCCTAAACCGAGCCCTAACCCTCAAACTAACCCTAACCCTAACCCTAACCCATACCCTACGCCGTACCCGAACCCGTACCCGAACCCGTACCCTAAGCCGTACCCTAAAGCTAACCCTAACCCTAACCCTAACCCTAACCCTAAGCTACCCTTGACTGCTTCTGCCTCCAATAGATTTCCTAAGCACTAGTGTTTTAAGGAACAGGTTAAAAAGAGAATCCTAATGTGATTTCTTGATAATGGGTGTGTTCCTTATCTTCTCCTAGTGTCTAAACTCTTCTCCATGGCTGGACCCCCAAATAATATTCCTTGACGTGCTAAGGGTTATCTAGAGAGTGGGATAGGTTTAATAACTACCCTAACCCTAACGCGTACCCTAACCCTAACCTCTACCCTAACCCTAAGACGTACCCTAATCCTAACCCGTAACCTAAACCGAGCCCTAACCCTCAAACTAACCCTAACCATAACCCTAACCCATACCCTACGCCATACCCGAACCCGTACCCGAACCCGTACACTAAGCCGTACCTAACCCTAACCATAACCCTAACCCTAAACCTAACCCTAAGCTACCCTTGACTGCTTCAGCCTCCAATAGATTTCCTAAGCACTAGTGTATTAAGGAACAGGTTAAAAAGAGAATCCTAATGTGATTTCAGGATAATGGGTGTGTTCCTTATCTTCTCCTACTGTCTAAACTCTTCTCCATGGCTGGACCCCCAAATAATATTCCTTGACGTGCTAAGGGGTATCTAGGGAGTGGGATAGGTTTAATAACTACCCTACCCCTAACGCGTACCCTAACCCTAACCCCTACCCTAAACCTAACACGAACCCTAATCCTAACCCGTACCCTAAACCGAGCCCTAACCTTCAAACTAACCCTAACCCTAACCCTAACCCATACGCTACGCCTTACACGAACCCGTACCCGAACCCGTACCCTAAGCCGTACCCTAACCCTAACCCTAACCCTAAGCTACCCTTGACTGCTTCTGCCTCCAATAGATTTCTTAAGCACTAGTGTTTTAACGAACAGGTTAAAAAGAGAATCCTAATGTGATTTATTGATAATGGGTGTGTTCCTTATCTTCTCCTAGTGTCTAAACTCTTCTCCATGGCTGGACCCCCAAATAATATTCCTTGACGTGCTAAGGGGTATCTAGAGAGTGGGATAGGTTTAATAACTACCCTAACCCTAACGCGTACCCTAACCCTAACCCCTACCCTAACCCTAACACGTACCCTAATCCTAACACGTAACCTA
>NW_027175555.1:610000-630000 GCF_028021215.1 Eschrichtius robustus
GTTCCTCATCTTCTCCTACTGTCTAAATTCTTCTCCATGGCTGGAACCCCAAATAATATTCCTTGACTTGCTAAGGGGTATCTAGGGAGTGGGATAGGTTTAATAACTACCCTAACCCTAACGCGTACCCTAACCCTAACCCCTACCCTAACCCTAACACGAACCCTAATCCTAACCCGTACCCTAAACCGAGCCCTAACCTTCAAACTAACCCTAACCCTAACCCTAACCCATACCCTACGCCATACACGAACCCGTACCCGAACCCGTACCCTAAGCCGTACCCTAACCCTAACCCTAACCCTAACCCTAACCCTAAGCTACCCTTGACTGCTTCTGCCTCCAATAGATTTCCTAAGCACTAGTGTTTTAAGGAACAGGTTAAAAAGAGAATCCTAATGTGATTTCTTGATAATGGGTGTGTTCCTTATCTTCTCCTAGTGTCTAATCTCTTCTCCATGGCTGGACACCCAAATAATATTCCTTGACGTGCTAAGGGGTATCTAGAGAGTGGGATAGGTTTAATAACTACCCTAACCCTAACGCGTACCCTAACCCTAACCCCTACCCTAACCCTAACACGTACCCTAATCCTAACCCGTACCCTACACCGAGCCCTAACCCTCAAACTAACCCTAACCCTAACCCTAACCCATATCGTACGCCATACCCAAACCCGTACCCGAAACCGTACCCGAACCCGTACCCTAATCCGTACCCTAACCCAAACCGTAACCCTAAGCTACCCTTGACTGCTTCTGCCTCCAATAGATTTCCTAAGCACTAGTGTTTTAAGGAACAGGTTAAAAAGAGAATCCTAATGTGATTTCTTGATAATGGGTGTGTTCCTTATCTTCTCCTAGTGTCTAAACTCTTCTCCATGGCTGGACCCCCAAATAATATTCCTTGACGTGCTAAGGGGTATCTAGAGAGTGGGATAGGTTTAATAACTACCCTAACCCTAACGCGTACCCTAACCCTAACCCCTACCCTAACCCTAACACGTACCCTAACCCTAAGCCGTACCCTAACCCAAACCCTAACCCTAAGCTACCCTTGACTGCTTCTGCCTCCAATAGATTTCCTAAGCAGTATTGTTTTAAGGAACAGGTTAAAAAGAGAATCCTAATGTGATTTATTGATAATGGGTGTGTTCCTTATCTTCTCCTAGTGTCTAAACTCTTCTCCATGGCTGGACCCCCAAATAATATTCCTTGACGTGCTAAGGGGTATCTAGAGAGTGGGATAGGTTTAATAACTACCCTAACCCTAACGCGTACCCTAACCCTAACCCCTACCCTAACCCTAACACGTACCCTAACCCTAAGCCGTACCCTAACCCAAACCCTAACCCTAAGCTACCCTTGACTGCTTCTGCCTCCAATAGATTTCCTAAGCACTAGTGTTTTAAGGAACAGGTTAAAAAGGGAATCCTAATGTGATTTCTTGATAATGGGTGTGTTCCTTATCTTCTCCTAGTGTCTAAACTCTTCTCCATGGCTGGACACCCAAATAATATTCCTTGACGTGCTAAGGGGTATCTAGAGAGTGGGATAGGTTTAATAACTACCCTAACCCTAACGCGTACCCTAACCCTAACCTCTACCCTAACCCTAAGACGTAACCTAATCCTAACCCGTAACCTAAACCGAGCCCTAACCCTCAAACTAACCCTAACCCTAACCCTAACCCATACCCTACGCCATAACAGAACCCGTACCCGAACCCGTACACTAAGCCGTACCTAACCCTAACCATAACCCTAACCCTAAACCTAAACCTAACCCTAACCCTAAGCTACCCTTGACTGCTTCTGCCTCCAATAGATTTCCTAAGCACTAGTGTATTAAGGAACAGGTTAAAAAGAGAATCCTAATGTGATTTCAGGATAATGGGTGTGTTCCTTATCTTCTCCTACTGTCTAAACTCTTCTCCATGGCTGGACCCCCAAATAATATTCCTTGACGTGCTAAGGGGTATCTAGGGAGTGGGATAGGTTTAATAACTACCCTAACCCTAACGCGTACCCTAACCCTAACCCCTACCCTAACCCTAACACGAACCCTAATCCTAACCCGTACCCTAAACCGAGCCCTAACCTTCAAACTAACCCTAACCCTAACCCTAACCCATACGCTACGCCGTACACGAACCCGTACCCGAACCCGTACCCTAAGCCGTACCCTAACCCTAACCCTAATCCTAAGCTACCCTTGACTGCTTCTGCCTCCAATAGATTTCCTAAGCACTAGTGTTTTAAGGAACAGGTTAAAAAGAGAATCCTAATGTGATTTCTTGATAATGGGTGTGTTCCTTATCTTCTCCTAGTGTCTAAACTTTTCTCCATGGCTGGACCCCCAAATAATATTCCTTGACGTGCTAAGGGGTATCTAGAGAGTGTGATAGGTTTAATAACTACCCTAACCCTAACGCGTACCCTAACCCTAACCCCTACTCTAACCCTAAGACGTACCCTAATCCTAACCCGTACCCTAAACTGAGCCCTAACCCTCAAACTAACCCTAACCCTAACCCATATCCTACGCCATACACAAACGCGTACCCGAACCCGTACCCGAACCCGTACCCTAAGCCGTACCCTAACCCAAACCCTAACCCTAAGCTACCCTTGACTGCTTCTGCCTCCAATAGATTTCCTAAGCACTAGTGTTTTAAGGAACAGGTTAAAAAGAGAATCCTAATGTGATTTATTGATAATGGGTGTGTTCCTTATCTTCTCCTAGTGTCTAAACTCTTCTCCATGGCTGCACCCCCAAATAATATTCCTTGACGTGCTAAGGGGTATCTAGAGAGTGGGATATGTTTAATAACTACCCTAACCCTAACGCGTACCCTAACCCTAACCCCTACCCTAACCCTAACACGTACACTAATCCTAACACGTAACCTAAACCGAGCCCTAACCCTCAAACTAACCCTAACCCTAAACCTAACCCATACCCTACGCCGTACCCGAACCCGTACCCGAACCCGTACCCTAAGCCGTACCCTAACCCTAACCCTAACCCTAAGCTACCCTTGACTGCTTCTGCCTCCAATAGATTTCCTAAGCACTAGTGTTTTAAGGAACAGGTTAAAAAGAGAATCCTAATGTGATTTCTTGATAATGGGTGTGTTCCTTATCTTCTCCTAGTGTCTAAACTCTTCTCCATGGCTGGACCCCCAAATAATATTCCTTGACGTGCTAAGGGTTATCTAGAGAGTGGGATAGGTTTAATAACTACCCTAACCCTAACGCGTACCCTAACCCTAACCTCTACCCTAACCCTAAGACGTACCCTAATCCTAACCCGTAACCTAAACCGAGCCCTAACCCTCAAACTAACCCTAACCCTAACCCTAACCCATACCCTACGCCATAACAGAACCCGTACCCGAACCCGTACACTAAGCCGTACCTAACCCTAACCATAACCCTAACCCTAAACCTAAACCTAACCCTAACCCTAAGCTACCCTTGACTGCTTCTGCCTCCAATAGATTTCCTAAGCACTAGTGTATTAAGGAACAGGTTAAAAAGAGAATCCTAATGTGATTTCAGGATAATGGGTGTGTTCCTTATCTTCTCCTACTGTCTAAACTCTTCTCCATGGCTGGACCCCCAAATAATATTCCTTGACGTGCTAAGGGGTATCTAGGGAGTGGGATAGGTTTAATAACTACCCTAACCCTAACGCGTACCCTAACCCTAACCCCTACCCTAACCCTAACACGAACCCTAATCCTAACCCGTACCCTAAACCGAGCCTTAACCTTCAAACTAACCCTAACCCTAACCCTAACCCATACGCTACGCCGTACACGAACCCGTACCCGAACCCGTACCCTAAGCCGTACCCTAACCCTAACCCTAACCCTAAGCTACCCTTGACTGCTTCTGCCTCCAATAGATTTCCTAAGCACTAGTGTTTTAAGGAACAGGTTAAAAAGAGAATCCTAATGTGATTTCTTGATAATGGGTGTGTTCCTTATCTTCTCCTAGTGTCTAAACTCTTCTCCATGGCTGGACCCCCAAATAATATTCCTTGACGTGCTAAGGGGTATCTAGAGAGTGGGATAGGTTTAATAACTACCCTAACCCTAACGCGTACCCTAACCCTAACCCCTACCCTAACCCTAAGACGTACCCTAATACTAAACCGTACCCTAAACCGAGTCCTAACCCTCAAACTAACCCTAACCCTAACCCATATCCTACGCCATACCCAAACGCGTACCCGAACCCGTACCCGAACCCGTACCCTAAGCCGTACCCTAACCCAAACCCTAACCCTAAGCTACCCTTGACTGCTTCTGCCTCCAATAGATTTCCTAAGCACTAGTGTTTTAAGGAACAGGTTAAAAAGAGAATCCTAATGTGATTTCTTGATAATGGGTGTGTTCCTTATCTTCTCCTAGTGTCTAAACTCTTCTCCATGGCTGCACCCCCAAATAATATTCCTTGACGTGCTAAGGGGTATCTAGAGAGTGGGATATGTTTAATAACTACCCTAACCCTAACGCGTACCCTAACCCTAACCCCTACCCTAACCCTAACACGTACCCTAATCCTAACACGTAACCTAAACCGAGCCCTAACCCTCAAACTAACCCTAACCCTAAACCTAACCCATACCCTACGCCGTACCCGAACCCGTACCCGAACCCGTACCCTAAGCCGTACCCTAACCCTAACCCTAACCCTAAGCTACCCTTGACTGCTTCTGCCTCCAATAGATTTCCTAAGCACTAGTGTTTTAAGGAACAGGTTAAAAAGAGAATCCTAATGTGATTTCTTGATAATGGGTGTGTTCCTTATCTTCTCCTAGTGTCTAAACTCTTCTCCATGGCTGGACCCCCAAATAATATTCCTTGACGTGCTAAGGGGTATCTAGAGAGTGGGATAGGTTTAATAACTACCCTAACCCTAACGCGTACCCTAACCCTAACCCCTACCCTAACCCTAACACGTACCCTAATCCTAACCCGTACCCTAAACCGAGCCCTAACCCTCAAACTAACCCTAACCCTAACCCTAACCCATACCCTACGCTGTACCCGAACCCGTACCCGAACCCGTACCCTAAGGCATACCCTAACCCTAACCCTAACCGTAACCCTAACCCTAAGCTACCCTTGACTGCTTCTGCCTCCAATAGATTTCCTAAGCACTAGTGTATTAAGGAACAGGTTAAAAAGAGAATCCTAATGTGATTTCTTGATAATGGGTGTGTTCCTTATCTTCTCCTAGTGTCTAAACTCTTCTCCATGGCTGGACCCCCAAATAATATTCCTTGACGTGCTAAGGAGTATCTAGAGAGTGGGATAGGTTTAATAACTACCCTAACCCTAACGCGTACCCTAACCCTAACCCCTACCCTATCCCTAACACGAACCCTAATCCTAACCCGTACCCTAAACCGAGCCCTAACCTTCAAACTAACCCTAACCCTAACCCAAACCCATACACTACGCCGTACACGAACCCTTACCCGAACCCGTACCCTAAGCCGTGTCCTAACCCTAGCCCTAACCCTAACCCTAACCCTAAGCTACCCTTGACTGCTTCTGCCTCCAATAGATTTCCTAAGCACTATTGTTTTAAGGAACAGGTTAAAAAGAGAATCCTAATGTGATTTCTTGATAATGGGTGTGTTCCTTATCTTCTCCTAGTGTCTAAACTCTTCTCCATGGCTGGACCCCCAAATAATATTCCTTGACGTGCTAAGGGGTATCTAGAGTGTGGGATAGGTTTAATAACTACCCTAACCCTAACGCGTACCCTAACCCTAACACCTACCCTAACCCTAACACGTACCCTAATCCTAACCCGTAACCTAAACCGAGCCCTAACCCTCAAACTAACCCTAACCCTAAACCTAACCCATACCCTACGCCGTAACCGAACCCGTGCCCGAACCCGTACCCGAACCCGTACCCTAAGCCGTACCCTAACCCTAACCCTAACCCTAAGCTACCCTTGACTGCTTCTGCCTCCAATAGATTTCCTAAGCACTAGTGTTTTAAGGAACAGGTTAAAAAGAGAATCCTAATGTGATTTCTTGATAATGGGTGTGTTCCTTATCTTCTCCTAGTGTCTAAACTCTTCTCCATGGCTGGACCCCCAAATAATATTCCTTGACGTGCTAAGGGGTATCTAGAGAGTGGGATAGGTTTAATAACTACCCTAACCCTAACGCGTACCCTAACCCTAACCCCTCCCCTAACCCTAACACGAACCCTAATCCTAACTCGTACCCTAAACCGAGCCCTAACCTTCAAACTAACCCTAACCCTAACCCAAACCCATACCGTACGCCGTACACGAACCCGTACCCGAACCCGTACCCTAAGCCGTGTCCTAACACTAGCCCTAACCCTAACCCTAACCTTAATCTACCCTTGACTGCTTTTGCCTCCAATAGATTTCCTAAGCACTAGTGTTTTAAGGAACAGGTTAAAAAGAGAATCCTAATGTGATTTCTTGATAATGGGTGTGTTCCTTATCTTCTCCTAGTGTCTAAACTCTTCTCCATGGCTGGACCCCCAAATAATATTCCTTGACGTGCTATGGGGTATCTAGAGAGTGGGATAGGTTTAATAACTACCCTAACCCTAACGCGTAACCTAACCCTAACCCCTACCCTAACCCTAACACGAACCATAATCCTAACCCGTACCCTAAACCGAGCCCTAACCTTCAAACTAACCCTAACCCTAACCCTAACCCATACCCTACAGCGTACACGAACCCGTACCCGAACCCGTACCCTAAGCCGTACCCTAACCCTAACCCTAACCCTAAGCTACCCTTGACTGCTTCTGCCTCCAATAGATTTCCTAAGCACTAGTGTTTTAAGGAACAGGTTAAAAAGAGAATCCTAATGTGATTTCTTGATAATGGGTGTGTTCCTTATCTTCTCCTAGTGTCTAAACTCTTCTCCATGGCTGGACCCCCAAATAATATTCCTTGACGTGCTAAGGGTTATCTAGAGAGTGGGATAGGTTTAATAACTACCCTAACCCTAACGCGTACCCTAACCCTAACCCCTACCCTAACCCTAAGACGTACCCTAATCCTAACCCGTAACCTAAACCGAGCCCTAACCCTCAAACTAACCCTAACCCTAACCCTAACCCATACCCTACGCCATACCCGAACCCGTACCCGAACCCGTACACTAAGCCGTACCCTAACCCTAACCCTAACCCTAACCCTAACCCTAACCCTAACCCTAACCCTAACCCTAACCGTAACCTAAACCGAGCCCTAACACTCAAACTAACCCTAAACCTAACCCTAACCCATACCCTACGCCGTACCCGAACCCGTACCCGAACCCGTAACCTAAGCCGTACCCTAACCCTAACCCTAACCGTAACCCTAACCCTAAGCTACCCTTGACTGCTTCTGCCTCCAATAGATTTCCTAAGCACTAGTGTATTAAGGAACAGGTTAAAAAGAAAATCCTAATGTGATTTCAGGATAATGGGTGTGTTCCTTATCTTCTCCTAGTGTCTAAACTCTTCTCCATGGCTGGACCCCCAAATAATATTCCTTGACGTGCTAAGGGGTATCTAGAGAGTGGGATAGGTTTAATAACTACCCTAACCCTAACGCGTACCCTAACGCTAACCCCTACACTAACCCTAACACGAACCCTAATCCTAACCCGTACACTAAACCGAGACCAAACCTTCAAACTAACCCTAACACTAACACTAACACATACCCTACGCCGTACACGAACCCGTACCCTAAGCCGTACCCTAACCCTAACCCTAACCCTAAGCTACCCTTGACTGCTTCTGCCTCCAATAGATTTCCTAAGCACTAGTGTTTTAAGGAACAGGTTAAAAAGAGAATCCTAATGTGATTTCTTGATAATGGGTGTGTTCCTTATTTTCTCCTAGTGTCTAAACTCTTCTCCATGGATGGACCCCCAAATAATATTCCTTGACGTGCTAAGGGGTATCTAGAGAGTGGGATAGGTTTAATAACTACCCTAACCCTAACGCGTACCCTAACCCTAACCCCTACCCTAACCCTAACACGAACCCTAATCCTAACCCGTACCCTAAACCGAGCCCTAACCTTCAAACTAACCCTAACCCTAACCCAAACCCATACCCTACGCCGAACACGAACCCGTACCCAAACCCGTACCCTAAGCCGTGTCCTAACCCTAGCCCTAACCCTAACCCTAACCCTAAGCTACCCTTTACTGCTTCTGCCTCCAATAGATTTCCTAAGCACTAGTGTTTTAGGGAAGATGTTAAAAAGATAATCCTAATGTGATTTCTTGATAATGGGTGTGTTCTTTATCTTCTCCTAGTGTCTAAACTCTTCTCCATGGCTGGACCCCCAAAAAATATTCCTTGACGTGCTAAGGGGTATCTAGAGAGTGGGATAGGTTTAATAACTACCCTAACCCTAACGCGTACCCTCACCCTAACCCCTACCTTAACCCTAACACGTACCCTAATCCTAACCCGTACCCTAAACCGAGCCCTAACCTTCAAACTAACCCTAACCCTAACCCATACCCTACGCCGTACACGAACCCGTACCCGAAACCGTACCCTAAGCCGTACCCTAACCCTAACCCTAACCCTAAACCTAACCCTAACCCTAAGCTACCATTGACTGCTTCTGCCTCCAATAGATTTCCTAAGCACTAGTGTTTTAAGGAACAGGTTAAAAAGAGAATCCTAATGTGATTTCTTGATAATGGGTGTGTTCCTTATATTCTCCTAGTGTCTAAACTCTTCTCCATGGATGGACCCCCAAATAATATTCCTTGACGTGCTAAGGGGTATCTAGAGAGTGGGATAGGTTTAATAACTACCCTAACCCTAACGCGTACCCTAACCCTAACCCCTACCCTAACCCTAACACGAACCCTAATCCTAACCCATACCCTAAACCGAGCCCTAAACTTCAAACTAACCCTAACCCTAACCCAAACCCATACCCTACGCCGAACACGAACCCGTACCCGAACCCGTACCCTAAGCCGTGTCCTAACCCTAGCCCTAACCCTAACCCTAACCCTAAGCTACCCTTTACTGCTTCTGCCTCCAATAGATTTCCTAAGCACTAGTGTTTTAAGGAACAGGTTAAAAAGAGAATCCTAATGTGATTTCTTGATAATGGGTGTGTTCTTTATCTTCTCCTAGTGTCTAAACTCTTCTCCATGGCTGGACCCCCAAATAATATTCCTTGACGTGCTAAGGGGTATCTAGAGAGTGGGATAGGTTTAATAACTACCCTAACCCTAACGCGTACCCTAACCCTAACACGTACCCTAATCCTAACCCGTACCCTAAACCGAGCCCTAACCCTCAAACTAACCCTAACCCTAACCCTAACCCATACCCTACGCCGTACCCGAACCCGTACCCGAACCCGTACCCTAAGCCGTACCCTAAAGCTAACCCTAACCCTAACCCTAACCCTAACCCTAAGCTACCCTTGACTGCTTCTGCCTCCAATACATTTCCTAAGCACTAGTGTTTTAAGGAACAGGTTAAAAAGAGAATCCTAATGTGATTTCTTGATAATGGGTGTGTTCCTCATCTTCTCCTAGTGTCTAAACTCTTCTCCATGGCTGGACCCCCAAATAATATTCCTTGACGTGCTAAGGGCTATCTAGGGAGTGGGATAGGTTTAATAACTACCCTAACCCTAACGCGTACCCTAACCCTAACCCCTACCCTAACCCTAAGACGTACCCTAATCCTAACCCGTAACCTAAACCGAGCCCTAACCCTCAAACTAACCCTAACCCTAACCCTAACCCATACCCTACGCCATACCCGAACCCGTACCCGAACCCGTACACTAAGCCGTACCCTAACCCTAACCGTAACCCTAACCCTAAACCTAAACCTAACCCTAACCCTAGGCTACCCTTGACAGCTTCTGCCTCCAATAGATTTCCTAAGCACTAGTGTATTAAGGAACAGGTTAAAAAGAGAATCCTAATGTGATTTCAGGATAATGGGTGTGTTCCTTATCTTCTCCTACTGTCTAAACTCTTCTCCATGGCTGGACCCCCAAATAATATTCCTTGACGTGCTAAGGGGTATCTAGGGAGTGGGATAGTTTTAATAACTACCCTAACCCTAACGCGTACCCTAACCCTAACCCCTACCGTAACCCTAACACGAACCCTAATCCTAACCCGTACCATAAACCGAGCCCTAACCTTCAAACTAACCCTAACCCTAACCCTAACCCATACCCTACGCCGTACACGAACCCGTACCCGAACCCGTACCCTAAGCCGTACCCTAACCCTAACCCTAACCCTAAGCTACCCTTGACTGCTTCTGCCCCCAATAGATTTCCTAAGCACTAGTGTTTTAAGGAACAGGTTAAAAAGAGAATCCTAATGTGATTTCTTGATAATGGGTGTGTTCCTTATCTTCTCCTATTGTCTAAACTCTTCTCCATGGCTGGACCCCCAAATAATATTCCTTGACGTGCTAAGGGGTATCTAGAGAGTGGGATAGGTTTAATAACTACCCTAACCCTAATGCGTACCCTAAACCTAACCCCTACCCTAAACCTAACACGTACACTAATCCTAACCCTTACCCTAAACCGAGCCCTAACCCTCAAACTAACCCTAACCCTAACCCTAACCCATACCCTACGCCGTACCCGAACCCGTACCCGAACCCGTACCCTAAGCCGTACCCTAACCCTAACCCTAACCCTAAGCTACCCTTGACTGCTTCTGCCTCCAATAGATTTCCTAAGCACTAGTGTTTTAAGGAACAGGTTAAAAAGAGAATCCTAATGTGATTTCTTGATAATGGGTGTGTTCCTTATCTTCTCCTAGTGTCTAAACTCTTCTCCATGGCTGGACCCCCAAATAATATTCCCTGACGTGCTAAGGGTTATCTAGAGAGTGGGATAGGTTTAATAACTACCCTAACCCTAACGCGTACCCTAACCCTAACCCCTACCCTAACCCTAAGACGTACCCTAATCCTAACCCGTAACCTAAACCGAGCCCTAACCCTCAAACTAACCCTAACCCTAACCCTAACCCATACCCTACGCCATACCCGAACCCGTACCCGAACCCGTACACTAAGCCGTACCCTAACCGTAACCCTAACCCTAACCCTAACCCTAACCCTAACCCTAACCCTAACCCTAACCGTAACCTAAACCGAGCCCTAACACTCAAACTAACCCTAACCCTAACCCTAACCCATACCCTACGCCGTACCCGAACCCGTACCCGAACCCGTACCCTAAGCCGTACCCTAACCCTAACCCTAACCCTAAGCTACCCTTGACTGCTTCTGCCTCCAATAGATTTCCTAAGCACTAGTGTTTTAAGGAACAGGTTAAAAAGAGAATCCTAATGCGATTTCTTGATAATGGGTGTGTTCCTTATCTTCTCCTACTGTCTAAACTCTTCTCCATGGCTGGACACCCAAATAATATTCCTTGACGTGCTAAGGGGTATCTAGAGAGTGGGATAGGTTTAATAACTACCCTAACCCTAACGCGTACCCTAACCCTAACCCCTACCCTAACCCTAACACGAACCCTAATCCTAACCCGTATCCTAAACCGAGCCCTAACCTTCAAACTAACCCTAACCCTAACCCAAACCCATACCCTACGCCGTACACGAACCCGTACCCGAACCCGTACCCTAAGCCGTGTCCTAACCCTAGCCCTAACCCTAAACCTAACCCTAAGCTACCCTTGTCTGCTTCTGCCTCCAATAGATTTCCTAAGCACTAGTGTTTTAAGGAACAGGTTAAAAAGAGAATCCTAATGTGATTTCTTGATAATGGGTGTGTTCCTTATCTTCTCCTAGTGTCTAAACTCTTCTCCATGGCTGGACCCCCAAATGATATTCCTTGACGTGCTAAAGGTTATCTAGAGAGTGGGATAGGTTTAATAACTACCCTAACCCTAACGCATACCCTAACCCTAACCCCTACCCTAACCCTAACAGGAACCCTAATCCTAACCCGTACACTAAACCGAGACCAAACCTTCAAACTAACCCTAACACTAACACTAACCCATACCCTACGCCGTACACGAACCCGTACCCTAAGCCGTACCCTAACCCTAACCCTATCCCTAAGCTACCCTTGACTGCTTCTGCCTCCAATAGATTTCCTAAGCACTAGTGTTTTAAGGAACAGGTTAAAAAGAGAATCCTAATGTGATTTCTTGATAATGGGTGTGTTCCTTATTTTCTCCTAGTGTCTAAACTCTTCTCCATGGATGGACCCCCAAATAATATTCCTTGACGTGCTAAGGGGTATCTAGAGAGTGGGATAGGTTTAATAACTACCCTAACCCTAACGCGTACCCTAACCCTTACCCCTACCCTAACCCTAACACGAACCCTAATCCTAACCCGTACCCTAAACCGAGCCCTAACCTTCAAACTAACCCTAACCCTAACCCAAACCCATACCCTACGCCGAACACGAACCCGTACCCAAACCCGTACCCTAAGCCGTGTCCTAACCCTAGCCCTAACCCTAACCCTAACCCTAAGCTACCCTTTACTGCTTCTGCCTCCAATAGATTTCCTAAGCACTAGTGTTTTAGGGAACAGGTTAAAAAGAGAATCCTAATGTGATTTCTTGATAATGGGTGTGTTCTTTATCTTCTCCTAGTGTCTAAACTCTTCTCCATGGCTGGACCCCCAAAAAATATTCCTTGACGTGCTAAGGGGTATCTAGAGAGTGGGATAGGTTTAATAACTACCCTAACCCTAACGCGTACCCTCACCCTAACCCCTACCTTAACCCTAACACGTACCCTAATCCTAACCCGTACCCTAAACCGAGCCCTAACCTTCAAACTAACCCTAACCCTAACCCATACCCTACGCCGTACACGAACCCGTACCCGAAACCGTACCCTAAGCCGTACCCTAACCCTAACCCTAACCCTAAACCTAACCCTAACCCTAAGCTACCCTTGACTGCTTCTGCCTCCAATAGATTTCCTAAGCACTAGTGTTTTAAGGAACAGGTTAAAAAGAGAATCCTAATGTGATTTCTTGATAATGGGTGTGTTCCTTATCTTCTCCTAGTGTCTAAACTCTTCTCCATGGATGGACCCCCAAATAATATTCCTTGACGTGCTAAGGGGTATCTAGAGAGTGGGATAAGTTTAATAACTACCCTAACCCTAACGCGTACCCTAACCCTAACCCCTACCCTAACCCTAACACGAACCCTAATCCTACCCCGTACCCTAAACCGAGCCCTAAACTTCACACTAACCCTAACCCTAACCCAAACCCATACCCTACGCCGAACACGAACCCGTACCCGAACCCGTACCCTAAACCGTACCCTAACCCTAACCGTAACCCTAACCCTAAACCTAAACCTAACCCTAACCCTAAGCTACCCTTGACTGCTTCTGCCTCCAATAGATTTCCTAAGCACTAGTGTTTTAAGGAACAGGTTTAAAAGAGAATCCTAATGTGATTTCTTGATAATGCGTGTGTTCCTTATCTTCTCCTACTGTCTAAACTCTTCTCCATGGCTGGACCCCCAAATAATATTCCTTGACGTGCTAAGGGGTATCTAGGGAGTGGGATAGGTTTAATAACTACCCTAACCCTAACGCGTACCCTAACCCTAAACCCTACCCTAACCCTAACACGTACCCTAATCCTAACCCGTAACCTAAACCGAGCCCTAACCCTCAAACTAACCCTAACCCTAAACCTAACCCATACCCTACGCCGTACCCGAACCCGTAACCGAACCCGTACCCGAACCCGTACCCTAAGCCGTACCCTAACCCTAACCCTAACCCTAAGCTACCCTTGACTGCTTCTGCCTCCAATAGATTTCCTAAGCACTAGTGTTTTAAGGAACAGGTTAAAAAGAGAATCCTAATGTGATTTCTTAATAATGGGTGTGTTCCTTATCTTCTCCTAGTGTCTAAACTCTTCTCCATGGCTGGACCCCCAAATAATATTCCTTGACGTGCTAAGGGGTATCTAGAGAGTGGGATAGGTTTAATAACTACCCTAACCCTAACGCGTACCCTAACCCTAACCCCTACACTAACCCTAACACGTACCCTAATCCTAACCCGTAACCTAAACCGAGCCCTAACCTTCAAACTAACCCTAACCCTAACCCATACCCTACGCCGTACATGAACCCGTACCCGAAACCGTACCCTAAGCCGTACCCTAACCCTAACCCTAACCCTAAACCTAACCCTAACCCTAAGCTACCCTTGACTGCTTCTGCCTCCAATAGATTTCCTAAGCACTAGTGTTTTAAAGAACAGGTTAAAAAGAGAATCCTAATGTGATTTCTTGATAATGGGTGTGTTCCTTATCTTTTCCTAGTGTCTAAACTCTTCTCCAAGGCTGGACACCCAAATAATATTCCTTGACGTGCTAAGGGGTATCTAGAGAGTGGGATAGGTTTAATAACTACCCTAACCCTAACGCGTACCCTAACCCTAACACGTACCCTAATCCTAACCCGTACCCTAAACCGAGCCCCAACCCTCAAACTAACCCTAACCCTAACCCTAACCCATACCCTACGCCGTACCCGAACCCGTACCCGAACCCGTACCCTAAGCCGTACCCTAAAGCTAACCCTAACCCTAACCCTAAGCTACCCTTGACTGCTTCTGCCTCCAATAGATTTCCTAAGCACTAGTGTTTTAAGGAACAGGTTAAAAATAGAATCCTAATGTGATTTATTGATAATGGGTGTGTTCCTTATCTTCTCCTAGTGTCTAAACTCTTCTCCATGGCTGGACCCCCAAATAATATTCCTTGACGTGCTAAGGGGTATCTAGGGAGTGGGACAGGTTTAATAACTACCCTAACCCTAACGCGTACCCTAACCCTAACCCCTACCATAACCCTAACACGAACCCTAATCCTAACCCGAACCCTAAACCGAGCCCTAACCTTCAAACTAACCCTAACCCTAACCCTAACCCATACCCTAGGCCATACACGAACCCGTACCCGAACCCGTACCCTAAGCCGTACCCTAAACCTAACCCTAACCCTAACCCTAACCCTAAGCTACCCTTGACTGCTTCTGCCTCCAATAGATTTCCTAAGCACTAGTGTTTTAAGGAACAGGTTAAAAAGAGAATCCTAATGTGATTTCTTGATAATGGGTGTGTTCTTATCTTCTCCTAGTGTCTAAACTCTTCTCCATGGCTGGACACCCAAATAATATTCCTTGACGTGCTAAGGGGTATCTAGAGAGTGGGATAGGTTTAATAACTACCCTAACCCTAACGCGTACCCTAACCCTAACCCCTACCCTAACCCTAACACGTACCCTAATCCTAACCCGTACCCTACACCGAGCCCTAACCCTCAAACTAACCCTAACCCTAACCCTAACCCATATCGTACGCCATACCCAAACCCGTACCCGAACCCGTACCCGAACCCGTACCCTAAGCCGTACCCTAACCCAAACCCTAACCCTAAGCTAGCCTTGACTGCTTCTGCCTCCAATAGATTTCCTAAGCACTAGTGTTTTAAGGAACAGGTTAAAAATAGAATCCTAATGTGATTTATTGATAATGGGTGTGTTCCTTACCTTCTCCTAGTGTCTAAACTCTTCTCCATGGCTGGACCCCCAAAAAATATTCCTTGACGTGCTAAGGGGTATCTAGAGAGTGGGATAGGTTTAATAACTACCCTAACCCTAACGCGTACCCTCACCCTAACCCCTACCTTAACCCTAACACGTACCCTAATCCTAACCCGTACCCTAAACCGAGCCCTAACCTTCAAACTAACCCTAACCCTAACCCATACCCTACGCCGTACACGAACCCGTACCCGAAACCGTACCCTAAGCCGTACCCTAACCCTAACCCTAACCCTAAACCTAACCCTAACCCTAAGCTACCCTTGACTGCTTCTGCCTCCAATAGATTTCCTAAGCACTAGTGTTTTAAGGAACAGGTTAAAAAGAGAATCCTAATGTGATTTCTTGATAATGGGTGTGTTCCTTATCTTCTCCTAGTGTCTAAACTCTTCTCCATGGATGGACCCCCAAATAATATTCCTTGACGTGCTAAGGGGTATCTAGAGAGTGGGATAAGTTTAATAACTACCCTAACCCTAACGCGTACCCTAACCCTAACCCCTACCCTAACCCTAACACGAACCCTAATCCTACCCCGTACCCTAAACCGAGCCCTAAACTTCAAACTAACCCTAACCCTAACCCAAACCCATACCCTACGCCGAACACGAACCCGTACCCGAACCCGTACCCTAAACCGTACCCTAACCCTAACCGTAACCCTAACCCTAAACCTAAACCTAACCCTAACCCTAAGCTACCCTTGACTGCTTCTGCCTCCAATAGATTTCCTAAGCACTAGTGTTTTAAGGAACAGGTTTAAAAGAGAATCCTAATGTGATTTCTTGATAATGCGTGTGTTCCTTATCTTCTCCTACTGTCTAAACTCTTCTCCATGGCTGGACCCCCAAATAATATTCCTTGACGTGCTAAGGGGTATCTAGGGAGTGGGATAGGTTTAATAACTACCCTAACCCTAACGCGTACCCTAACCCTAAACCCTACCCTAACCCTAACACGTACCCTAATCCTAACCCGTAACCTAAACCGAGCCCTAACCCTCAAACTAACCCTAACCCTAAACCTAACCCATACCCTACGCCGTACCCGAACCCGTAACCGAACCCGTACCCGAACCCGTACCCTAAGCGGTACCCTAACCCTAACCCTAACCCTAAGCTACCCTTGACTGCTTCTGCCTCCAATAGATTTCCTAAGCACTAGTGTTTTAAGGAACAGGTTAAAAAGAGAATCCTAATGTGATTTCTTAATAATGGGTGTGTTCCTTATCTTCTCCTAGTGTCTAAACTCTTCTCCATGGCTGGACCCCCAAATAATATTCCTTGACGTGCTAAGGGGTATCTAGAGAGTGGGATAGGTTTAATAACTACCCTAACCCTAACGCGTACCCTAACCCTAACCCCTACACTAACCCTAACACGTACCCTAATCCTAACCCGTACCCTAAACCGAGCCCTAACCTTCAAACTAACCCTAACCCTAACCCATACCCTACGCCGTACATGAACCCGTACCCGAAACCGTACCCTAAGCCGTACCCTAACCCTAACCCTAACCCTAAACCTAACCCTAACCCTAAGCTACCCTTGAATGCTTCTGCCTCCAATAGATTTCCTAAGCACTAGTGTTTTAAAGAACAGTTTAAAAAGAGAATACTAATGTGATTTCTTGATAATGGGTGTGTTCCTTATCTTCTCCTAGTGTCTAAACTCTTCTCCAAGGCTGGACACCCAAATAATATTCCTTGACGTGCTAAGGGGTATCTAGAGAGTGGGATAGGTTTAATAACTACCCTAAACCTAACGCGTACCCTAACCCTAACACGTACCCTAATCCTAACCCGTACCCTAAACCGAGCCCCAACCCTCAAACTAACCCTAACCCTAACCCTAACCCATACCCTACGCCGTACCCGAACCCGTACCCGAACCCGTACCCTAAGCCGTACCCTAAAGCTAACCCTAACCCTAACCCTAACCCTAACCCTAAGCTACCCTTGACTGCTTCTGCCTCCAATAGATTTCCTAAGCACTAGTGTTTTAAGGAACAGGTTAAAAATAGAATCCTAATGTGATTTATTGATAATGGGTGTGTTCCTTATCTTCTCCTAGTGTCTAAACTCTTCTCCATGGCTGGACCCCCAAATAATATTCCTTGACGTGCTAAGGGGTATCTAGGGAGTGGGACAGGTTTAATAACTACCCTAACCCTAACGCGTACCCTAACCCTAACCCCTACCATAACCCTAACACGAACCCTAATCCTAACCCGAACCCTAAACCGAGCCCTAACCTTCAAACTAACCCTAACCCTAACCCTAACCCATACCCTACGCCATACACGAACCCGTACCCGAACCCGTACCCTAAGCCGTACCCTAACCCTAACCCTAACCCTAACCCTAACCCTAAGCTACCCTTGACTGCTTCTGCCTCCAATAGATTTCCTAAGCACTAGTGTTTTAAGGAACAGGTTAAAAAGAGAATCCTAATGTGATTTCTTGATAATGGGTGTGTTCCTTATCTTCTCCTAGTGTCTAAACTCTTCTCCATGGCTGGACACCCAAATAATATTCCTTGACGTGCTAAGGGGTATCTAGAGAGTGGGATAGGTTTAATAACTACCCTAACCCTAACGCGTACCCTAACCCTAACCCCTACCCTAACCCTAACACGTACCCTAATCCTAACCCGTACCCTACACCGAGCCCTAACCCTCAAACTAACCCTAACCCTAACCCTAACCCATATCGTACGCCGTACCCGAACCCGTACCCGAACCCGTACCCGAACCCGTACCCTAAGCCGTACCCTAACCCTAACCCTAACCCTAAGCTACCCTTGACTGCTTCTGCCTCCAATAGATTTCCTAAGCACTAGTGTTTTAAGGAACAGGTTAAAAAGAGAATCCTAATGTGATTTCTTGATAATGGGTGTGTTCCTTATCTTCTCCTAGTGTCTAAACTCTTCTCCAAGGCTGGACACCCAAATAATATTCCTTGACGTGCTAAGGGGTATCTAGAGAGTGGGATAGGTTTAATAACTACCCTAACCCTAACGCGTACCCTAACCCTAACACGTACCCTAATCCTAACCCGTACCCTAAACCGAGCCCTAACCCTCAAACTAACCCTAACCCTAACCCTAACCCATACCCTACGCCGTACCCGAACCCGTACCCGAACCCGTACCCTAAGCCGTACCCTAAAGCTAACCCTAACCCTAACCCTAACCCTAACCCTAAGCTACCCTTAACTGCTTCTGCCTCCAATAGATTTCCTAAGCACTAGTGTTTTAAGGAACAGGTTAAAAAGAGAATCCTAATGTGATTTCTTGATAATGGGTGTGTTCCTCATCTTCTCCTAGTGTCTAAACTCTTCTCCATGGCTGGACCCCCAAATAATATTCCTTGACGTGCTAAGGGTTATCTAGAGAGTGGGATAGGTTTAATAACTACCCTAACCCTAACGCGTACCCTAACCCTAACCCCTACCCTAACCCTAAGACGTACCCTAATCCTAACACGTAACCTAAACCGAGCCCTAACCCTCAAACTAACCCTAACCCTAACCCTAACCCATACCCTACGCCATACCCGAACCTGTACCCGAACCCGTATACTAAGCCGTACCCTAACCCTAACACTAACCCTAACCCTAAACCTAAACCTAACCCTAACCCTAAGCTACCCTTGACTGCTTCTGCCTCCAATAGATTTCCTAAGCACTAGTGTATTAAGGAACAGGTTAAAAAGAGAATCCTAATGTGATTTCAGGATAATGGGTGTGTTCCTTATCTTCTCCTACTGTCTAAACTCTTCTCCATGGCTGGACCCCCAAATAATATTCCTTGACGTGCTAAGGGGTATCTAGGGAGTGGGATAGGTTTAATAACTACCCTAACCCTAACGCGTACCCTAACCCTAACCCCTACCCTAACCCTAACACGAACCCTAATCCTAACCCGTACCCTAAACCGAGCCCTAACCTTCAAACTAACCCTAACCCTAACCCTAACCCATACCCTACGCCGTACACGAACCCGTACCCGAACCCGTACCCTAAGCCGTACCCTAACCCTAACCCTAACCCTAAGCTACCCTTGACTGCTTCTGCCTCCAATAGATTTCCTAAGCACTAGTGTTTTAAGGAACAGGTTAAAAAGAGAATCCTAATGTGATTTCTTGATAATGGGTGTGTTCCGTATCTTCTCCTAGTGTCTAAACTCTTCTCCATGGCTGGACCCCCAAATAATATTCCTTGACGTGCTAAGGGGTATCTAGAGAGTGGGATAGGTTTAATAACTACCCTAACCCTAACGCGTACCCTAACCCTAAACCCTACCCTAACCCTAACACGTACCCTAATCCTAACCCGTACC